>NW_019214715.1:0-68517 GCF_002532875.2 Varroa jacobsoni
TTAACCTAGTAACTATATACAAGAAAAAAAAAAAAGTCATGCTACTTGCTTCAGTAAGGCCAAATGTATTCTAAGCTTGTATGGGAAGTCGATGAAATCGGTTCACGATATGCTTAATTAATGCTAAACGTGCAGTGGATTGAGGCGACGCATTGTCTGGGTCTGTACTATAATAAAAGATACGTGAGAAGTCTTTGCCTACCTATGTGCCATTACCAATATAATGCCATCATAATAATAACAATAATAATACTAATGATAACTATAGTAATTGTAAGAATTGAAAAATGGATAAATAAAATCATATAAACGTGTTTCGAAAGATTCATTCATTCCGAACTATATATAGTTGACAATTTTGGCAGCGTATCAACAACCCGCCAAACAAATATTTACTCCAGAACTATATCTATTTCGGGTCGTACCTACAATGCACGTGAGCCTTGATTTTATCTGGTATCGTCTTCAATTTGTATTGTCATATAGGCGTGGCCAGGAATCGATAGTCTGTAGAAGAGTACAAACTAGCTGTGGCCCGTACCGCCTAGGAGAGACGCTGAGCGCTTTCGCGTGATTTGGATAACGTGGATATTGTCAACCAACCAATCCGTCAGATTATAATATATTTCACAGGTAGCAACATTTTTACGAGGGGCAGAAACTGAGTGAGCTAAAGATAGCCTACAACGAAGCCATTTTGTATATGATTTTGGTATCGAATCAGGAAGATACTATATTTTAACCAGCACTAATTGTACCGCTGTTATTCCCCGCCAAATTTCGACGCGTTCTGCTTTTGGACAAAAACATTTGACCAGGTAATAAAATCTGCTACCTAAGAGTGATACCGTTGCTAGCGATTCTGCTATTGTTGCTATTATCATTTCTCTAATATAGACGCTATACGAGTTCTTATAGATACCCGCATTGGCACAGAAATTTAAAAGGAGTACGATGCCTATGCTGAGACAAAGCAAGATTACTAGCCGATTCGCAAGACAATCGTGTTTTGATCATAAATTGCTGTTTTACGGAAGTTTACCACTGCCAAGTTGCTGTTACACGTAATTACGTCTGTTGCTTCTACTATTCACTACTTGGAACGTTAACTTCGATAGTGGAGTTGATGTAAGTGGCAAATTTAAATGTATGCTAATTTTGTGCGTAATCTGTAGTAACACCACAGATTTGCTTCGCAGGAGAGTACGTTTTTCATAAATAGTCCTGATACAGTTATGGCAATGGCTGCCCGTGACGATAAACCGGCGTGGCGTTTAGCAGACTACAAGAACCAAGGGAAAGACATTAATGAGATGCGAAGAGAACGCAATGCTGTATCGTTAGAGCTGCGTAAGTTAAAACGTGACGAAACCCTGTTCAGACGACGGAACCTGCCGAATATCGAACAAATTAACGAGGATGCAGGCGAATGGAGCGACAATGGTGATGATTTTGATTCGTTCAGACGCCTTGATGAGGTTGTGGCTAATGCAGCATCGCCAGTTGCAGACGTCCGACTCGCGGCTGTTCAGTCCATCCGAAAAATGGTCTCATCTCGAAGTCGACCACCGATCGACGAACTGATCCAAAAGGGCGCGTTGCCTATACTCATCGGTTGTCTTACTCCAACGGAATCTCATCAGGTACAGTTTCAGGCGACATGGGCTTTAACCAACATCGTTTCGGGTACCTCGGAGCATACGCGCGCTGCCGTTGAGAGCGGGGTCGTACCCTGCCTTATTACCCTCCTCGACAGCCCTAATAAGGAAGTGAGTGAACAGGCTGTGTGGGCGTTAGCGAATATTATTGGCGAAGGACCTCAGCTTCGTGATTTCTGTATCAACAATGGGGTAATACAGGCTTTACAGAAACATATTGCCCCAACAACATCAGAGTCGTTCCTGCGTAATATCACCTGGGCCGTAGCGAACCTGTGTCGTAACGAAGAGCCGCCGCTGCATATCGACGTTGTAAGGAAACTACTAAATACCATCGTTGTGCTCCTTGGCCACAGTGACAGTACTATTCGTATCAACACGTTCTGGGCTTTGTCGTTCTTGATGGATCCAAGTTCGGACATTCTTCAAATGGTTATTGACATCGGACTTGTCGACCGGCTTGTGCCTTACCTCGGTGATAACGACACGAAAATAGTGGTTCCTGTATTACGAATTCTTGGAAATTTGACGACAGGAACAGATGAGCAAACTCAAGTGCTTCTCGATGCTGGCATACTCAAGTATTTCCCGCAGTTGCTAACGAACCCAAAAGAAAAAGTTCACCAAGGGGCCGTTTGGCTGCTGTCTAACGTTTTAGCTGGCACCGTGGCCCAAGTTCAAGCCGTCGTAGATATGAATCTCCTACCATTGATACTTCAGCACCTTGCGACGAGCAGCTTCGCTACGCAGAAGGAAGCCGCCTGGGCGTTTTCGAACTTGTCGCTCACCGGGTCAAGGGAGCAGGTGGATTTAGCAGTGGAGCTGGGTCTAGTCGCTCCTCTATGCAATTTGCTAACTGTCTATGATACGCAGGTTGTGCGAGTCGTGCTTAATACGTTAAATAACTTGTTAAAGTTGGCTTCAACTACTCCGCGTCGATATCCACCAATTGCTGACCAGGTGGAGGAATGCGGCGGTCTGAATAAAATCGAATGTCTGCAATATTCCGCTAACGAGGGTATCCACAAGTTGGCGTCACTCCTTATCGACCTTTACTGGAGTGACAAGGACGTATTGGCGGATGACATGTTGTTCAATCAGGACGATAATCTCCATTTTTCGACGTCTATGAGCGTGCCAGAACAAGGATTCCAATTCTAGTGCTGCTTTTTATGAAATTCTTATGCAAACGTGACAGTACAGTATACAGAATTTGACTAGTCCGTTATTGGGCTTACAGAAAAAAAAAACCGATCTCATTACTTGACAAATGGCTAGAAACGCCTATCCGAAACAAGGTAGGATACGTGGAACTCTATAAAATACATGGATACATATGTCTGCGGTCTTATTTATAGTATACAGCTTAAGTAGGTCGTATGTGGAAAATTTTTAGAGGAGAGGTTACATGTGGTGTTAGAGGCTTGTCTTCGCATTGCGTCAGAAAACGCACGTTGTCCGAGAATAGAACCCGAATTCACAGATTAAGTAGCACTAAGGAAACACATACAAGGAGAAAACACAGACAGTACGGTCATAGTCGTAGAAGTCCTCTCACATGAGGAGACGACGTTGCAATATTATGTACGTATCATAAGAAAACACAGACAGTACGGTCATAATCGTAGAAGTCCTCTCACATGAGGAGACGACGTTGCACAGTACGGTCATAATCGTAGAAGTCCTCTCACATGAGGAGACGACGTTGCAATATTATGTACGTATCATAATGAGGGTGTATATCTATGAGGGTGTATATCTAGCACGTGTTTACCTCGGATGATGTGTGCGGCTTAGTACCGAGTAACCTCGTGCGACCAATATAAATTAATAGATAATGGATAATAAGGAAGAAATGTCAAATGTGCATTATTGAATTTCAGTAAGGTGCTCGGAGACGGACGGCAATACCGCTAAGCTCAGCCCTAGAAAAACTGAACAAGCCTTCCGCGAATCCCTTTACTTTGATCATCGGCTCCTGCTAACTGAAGCTTCGGTCTATACGTTCCCTACACGTGAACATATAGTTGACTTAGCCGGCGACAGTGTCGATTATCGAAGTTGCTTTATACTCAATCAGTAACATCAGGACAAAGCGATCGAGATATGAGAATGAGTAGTGAGTGAAATAAGATTTGTTATTACTGAACAAAATGAGAAATGTTATACAGTTCTCAGTTTCTGCAATTCTACGATGTAGAAGACAAAGTACTGCCACGTTATATACGTAGATAAAGATTAGAAATCAACAAACAGGTCTTCTTAAAAATTATAGTAATTATACGTTTTTATTCAGCGTCATAATTAGTAATGTCCGTTATGTTTTTATCGGTGTCACGTGTCGGTGTAACTGTCAAAGGCAACGATAGACGACGGCGAACAATTGATTTTTCGATCGGTTTTCTTGCGCAAGCAAGTTTGTTACTACGCTATCTTCAATACAATTAGCCTATACCGTAACAACAAAAGCGGCCGTTGGAGTGTTCCTATATAACACGCACCGTGTTGTCAATATTATGTACAAATTGGAACGTTTCTCGTCTGTCTCTGTGTTTCGTCATAGTTGCCACTAATCGTTTGGACTCCCGGAGAAATAATTCGGGTTCCGACAATACTCATTGCACTATTTCATTGTGTGTCCTATCCTTTCGAAAGTTTGCCGCCATAGGGAAAACTCTGAAAGCTGTCGCTACACCATCAGCGTCTACTGAGGCTTTTACTGAACTCATCGTGGCAGTCGGAATAAAGTACTTCGTTTTCATGAAGGCTTGATAAGAAGAAGTGCTCTCGTCACATCTACCGACTAACGCGTCGGAAACACAAAAACAAAATAATGGCAATAGTATGTGTTTGACAGTATCGACAGTTTTGATAAATGCATAATGTGTATTAGTCTATGTGTGGAAAGAATGGGTGGCATCTTTTTTTTTTGTTACGAAAGTACAGGATCCCTTCTATCTGCTTGTCTGCTTCGCTTTTGCTCACGATCTGCTAATTAATCTCATAGATATTGTTCATTAATTAAAGTTTATAATAAGGGTATTGTTGACGTTAGTGATTACGAATTTCACTATCATCCTCCGGTGCGTCGTCCGTATTTACTGCGATTTCGATGATAGCTAAGTGTTGTCGCAATTGTATATCTATTTCTTTGCGTTATTTTTTTTTATTACGAGGTAAAAACTACCATCAAGCTAATAATTCATCGCCTCCGATCTCTATATAATCATTGCTAATGTTTTTGTTGTCACTAGTCAGACAAACGTATTCTAAAGTTCTACTAATAATAGCGTTATATTAATTGTAGTGATTGTAACGTCTTTCAACGACTGACATTCAATTAACTGAATCGTTGTCAATCAAATTCAAAAAGACCGCGCCATGAAAATTTTTCGAACCATGTCCGGGTACGCATTGCACCATTACTTGTGTTGTAGTACGTTGGCCCGTATCAACGTATCGCATTCGTGATTGCTCATTTGATACTGTCCAAGATACAATATACCTGGTCATTATCATTACTGAAATATGGTTTCAGTGATCCCTATATCATTGGGGGACTCGATTCCATCTACTTTAGAGATGGCCTGTTGTGATTGTTGTTGTTCCCGCCGCCACTATACTAGCAACGATGTGTATCACATTGAGTTTTTGACTAGTTTTATTTATTTATTTATTTTTTTTATCACTTTTATTATTCAATTAGGATGATGCCTGACACACACCGTCCGTTTACGGCATCTGCTATTATTGTGTGTAGGCATCTATACGAGTACATCGTGTCTCTCATGCACTCAGGTTGTAATTGTCAGCAGCAGTAGTAGTAGTAGTAGTAGTAGTAGTACTCGTGCTGCTTCCATTTTTCACGTAATAAAATATTAGACGTATGAATATACACTAGTAATTGATAGAAATTACTTGTGGACACGGTGTGTCACTAGGATCGATTATTCGTGGCAATTTTTTTATAGTTAAAAAAGCAAAACACGATAGTATAGCAAACGGCCAACGTCGGAATGGTGTGGAGAAGTTGAGATTCTTAATATGACTAAGTTCGATATATATTCGTGTATACGCGTAGGGATAATTTTGGCAGGCGCTTCGTTACCTGATTCATATTTGGGTAGAACTCGTTTGTCTTGGAAGGGGACCACCATCATAACGAGGCAGCAGTATCATTAAAAGAACTAACAGCAGTTAGTAGCGCTTACTAAAGTTAAATAACATCGATAAATTATTCATCAGACACAGTTTCAACTTTTTGACACAAGTCCTTTCGGTATTGCCGGTGTTAATATTTCTGTGGCAGGCAATTTGTACCGGTCTAATGTTGAGTAAGGACATCTAAACTAAAATTACTATATCAGATCGAGGATATATATATATATCGAACGCAAACAGGGACTTTACGTGTGTTGTTTTCTACGTACGATAATTGGTCGGGAGTACTTGGGTAGCAAGATGAACGAGTAGTGGAATAGCCAAGTTTATCTAGTGCCGTTCAATAATAACACAAGCTGATTGTTATTGCAATGCTAATATTCCAATTTGTTGAAGTTAGCAAATCTCTTGTAGATCAAAACAGTGACCACCATCCCAGATCTGGAAAAGTATCGAGGCATCCGTTTTGGATATGATGTCACTCAATTTCCATTCAAACCACGCTTTTTTTTTTTATTTTGCTACCGCTAGAATACATGCATATTACACTGTCATACAAGATGAATTAAAATTACGTTTGGTATTTACTAAGTGCTATCACAAAAACGTCACTTTAACAATTGACTAAATTTTTCACAGTTACCGCGAACATGTGTACAATACTCGAGTGTTCATAAGATTATATAAAGAAAGAAACGTAATATAAGTAGTTATCGCAAAAGTGATGCTTTTTCTATTGCAATGTACTCCGCCAAAGGGTGTTGTACTGCTAAAGGGTTAGAGCGACAAGGCGGCTGACACGTATATAATTAAGAAATAAAGCTTTCCTAACACACAGTTGGTCTCTACGTGTATGTGAACAAACAGGTAAGACGATGGATAGCAAACCAACGATAGGTTTCGATTCGTCTTATTTTGGAAGGGGAGACATTAAATATATTTGATAGGTAAATGCGTCGTTTGAGCCTTAAAGGCCAGCCCTATTCGCTCTCTCGCATCGGCCGCGGTAGCGAACGCGAATTATCATTGGCCCTTGAAGGAGGATCATGAGTCGTTTAGAGCAACCCGGAGTGTGCAGATGTAGGAAATTCGCTCTGGAAGCGGCTCTCCCCTTTAGCCTCGCAGCGCCGAAGTCGGAACTCGGCCATTTATCGAACAGCCACAACAGAACCGCTGTGGCACTTCGACGATTCGATTTCACCGGTTTCAGTTAGAGGTACGTGTGAAAGCGGCGTCCTGAAAGGGCTGACCTTTGGCCAGAAGAGCTCGAAGTCGCTGGTTAAATTGCCTCTGTTGACATTTACCACACGACATATATTTCCAGCTAAAGCAAGGAAGCAATAGTATTTGGCGCCTAATATATTTCAAACGCAAATGTTAGTTACAACATTTGTTCTTCGGCAGTCGAGGAAAGCTACTCGTTTTCAAATCGAATGGACACTCGGCGCGTTTTCGATTGTCGTAAAGAAAACGATCGACCATTCTGATATAACGTATTTCTGGTCTCTTTTAATTTTGCATATGACTCAAGCTTTCGGAACGCTTGCATACTTCTTACGGATAAATTTCCCTGGAAACTCATGGATGTCTCCGTGGTGATCTTCCAAATCATGATGCTAGTGACCTTCTGCATCTTCGTCACAATGAAAAACTTTTGTTCCCCATCCTTATATAGCTAACGTGTGCTTTGCACCTTTCAAAGCTGACGGATGTCCTATTTCAGTAAACGTTTTTGTCGTCCTAGTTTGCGATGGACCTATACGTGTGTTTTAAATGTACCTGGGTATATCTGTGGCTGAACGTTTTCATGTGTCCGTGTGATAGTTGTATCATTATACCAAGTTGACTATTCACTCGACGATTCATCAAACTAATACAGGCACTTGAAATAAGTGTGAAACTCTTTGACTGTCATTCTCTTCCACACACACACACATATATATGTATATATATATATATATAATTCAACTTCCTCACATTAGTTTTTCCTTTGCGCTTTCGTTCTTCAGGCTATTCTATATTTGTAGAGCACACTATAGAAACACGCCGTTTTTATCGATAACGGCCAATGTCAAATCGTCCTTCCAATTATGTATTGTTCGTATTTCAAAGCAGAGGGATCCAGAGTTGAGTAGAGGCTACGGATGATGGGTCGATACTTCGATTATGAAATTTGTTCCTGTTTCAATTGTGTCTGATTTTCATCCAGCCTTTCTGTGAAAATCATTGACCTTTAAATATGCTTTTTAGACATATGTGTGCCGTGTAGCAACCACCTATACACGTTTAACTGCCCAACAAAATGTTTACTTCCTTCTGTTATGAAACTCAGTGAAACTGACCCCTTGAATCAGCGTAATTATCTTCCAAGGATGATGTACTTTCTTTCTTCAAAAACAAATCAAAATCAATTAATGTTACTGCTATTGGTAGTACGTCATCCATTCAAGTGAGGCTATTACATCATTTTATAAGTTTGATTCCGAAACGAATTGTTGATGAGCCTGTGGCACGACAAGAAAAATGCTGAGTTTTAGGAAAACGTCGGAAAAGGCGTACAAAACGAAGTTCTTGGCTCCTTCATAATCAATAAGTTGTATATCTTAATAATAATGTTGTGCTAAAACGCTAATGTCACGCTTGAATAGAACTTCCGATTTCGTCGTAAAGGATCCATTGCACCGTAAGTTTACGGCAGCCAAACAATTACGTGACAGCTGTCATTTTCACAGGCGTCTTGATTAGCACAACTGTTTTGTATTGTTCCATCGTACCACAAACATCAAAAATCGTCCCCCCTCGCGCCAATAGAAGGTTTGGTGTAGTTGTGGTCATATTCATATCAAATTCATAAGCACATTGAAAAAGTCTTGCAAAGATGAAAAAGATCACTAAACAAATCGAACCCATCGACGGCTCAAGCCCACAACACCTGGCAAGCCAGAGTACAGACGAGCTATGTAAAATCCGGGTTTCTAACAAGAAGTAAATGCTTGGAAAGATCGACAGCAGAGTTGGCGGAGCGCTTTGTTGCTGCGCTCAGAGAAATATCTGTCGCGAAGCCTGAACTGCCAGTTAGACTATACCTATTCTCAAGCTTTACACCAGCACGCCTATTCCATTGGAAACGAAATTTTACCAATAATAAACCCTATCGGTCGTTATACAACACGATCCATTGGAGTCAACTTCAATTCCTACGAGTATTTTATACGGTGCTGTTTACAAGTGACCTTTGGTTCTCACTCCTTGAATCTATTTTTCGTGTGTAAAGATGTGTATATATAGTTACAATACAGTTGTTATATACGATTACTGTAACTGTGTTAGTTATCATTATTACCGTAGTGACTAACAATAGGTGAAACTAGAAGAGTTATGTAATAATATTTACTATATATTATTGGTATCCATTATTTTTGTTAGTATTACATATACTTTATATATATGATACTAACTAACGCATCCTATGCCTGTTAGTCGCACGACACTATAGCCAGATTTGTGAAGGCTTAAACTGATATATATATATATATATATATATAATTGTATTTGAAAAGTGCGAAGTGTGAAAACGATATGATCTCTGGCTACATCGCCATTATTATCTGGGTTACGCTATTTTCTATTATAGTAGAAGTACTTCTGAGTACTATATTAGCTAGGTTCGCAGTAATAGGTCGTAATAGGAGGCTAATATTATTTCTGTTACTATCACTCGTATGAATATTCATTTTCGTTTCATTGCCCCCAGACGGGCCGCAGATTCACAGTGTTGCTGTTTTAGCTGTGAGTACGACTTATCCGACGCAGACAAGGTCCACGTGCCGTAAACGCGACGAAGCGCACGCTGAATGCGAGCGGACTTCGCCTGCATTCTACTTCCTAAGGGGCATGTCTACGTTCTAACACTGTTTCGCATGAAAAGTCTGCCGTGATTTTACAGATTCGGCTCCGTTTCTATTCCACTGAGTATCGCAGTTATCAGCGATGCTACGAGACTGCCTCCTGTCCTTGCAGGACAAATCATTAAGGTTTTCAGAAGCAGATGCGTGTAGAGCGTTTGGATTAATTCGGGCCTCTTGTTTGCTTCGTTGTTGCCGGCAGCAGGTCTGCCAATGCACACCAGGACCAATTACGAATTCCACATAAAATTCAGCTACGCTTGCCGTTCTTGAACTCTGAACGATTACAAGGACGCATAGCAATGCGTTGAACTCGAGGTTGGATCACTGAAACAGGCACAAAAAGAGCAGAGAAAAGTGGTCACTTGTATCGGAACATAGGGTGATATGCGACACCTATTGTTAAACTGATATTGTTTCAAACTTGCCGCCAAAAACCGCCAATTTGAAATATCGACACGTCATTATAACATGCAGCAGTCTCCGGTTTTTTTAATATCCACAGATGTAATGCCTGCTGATTGCATAATCTCCTCTGTATTTGTGTAAGAAAGCTATATTCTGTCAACGGAGAATTCGATATTATTGTAAACTGGTTTATCAAAATACAAGAAATACCAACCAGCATATAGTGCTAATTAATGAAGATCTGGACCAGTATGACTATAGTACAATGGATGAATGAAAATAGGAGGCAAAAACAATAAGAAATACAGTGACATTAGTAAATGGATTATTATCTAAATGGCACTCCTGTACCCATTAAGTCTGTAATCATACTGACATTAGAGAGGTACACTTGAACACTTGACACTATGTACACGTCAGTCTGTAGTTTTAATTTTAAGGTACACATTCTGCTCCAGTCGAACTTCAGTGTAGTATTGTCACAGAACAAGTATCCAAACAGGCTCGGAACAAGGTACAGTGGCACGAAGACGCACTCTCTATTCATGCCTGAGGTGACTTTACAGCTAGATTTATAATATGAGGCTTTACATAACAGTTTATATTGCTGTGAACAGGAAACGTGAGTATCAAAGCCTTTGAAGCGTCTGCCTCGCAAAGCTCTTACGTAAATGCTGAAAGCTTTCTCGATACTCTCTATGCCGTTGCAATAATAATATTGGCTAATACGTGTAATGTAGCTGATATGGAAAAAAAAACAACGTATCTCAAGCTGAACTTTTCAGCATGAGATACTATTTTTGTGTCCAAGATGTTTTTATGTTTACAGATGTCAGCAAAAGTTTTGTGAACGAGGTGTAAAGATAAAAGTAAATATAACAAAATTACATGGCTACGGAATGTTCAATAAGCGGCCTAGTTCGATACGGTATGATCCGGTGTTTGGCGCGCTTCAAGTAGCAATGCGTAGTGATTAATTCTCGGAGATAAAGAATAGAAATATAAATTTATAGTTGGTTACGGATTCAATTATACGACTTTTGTAGTGCTCTGAAAATCATTTACGGTAATTATACAATAGCTTGTCTACCTAGTCAACAGATTTCAACAAACCTCGGCACCGTGTTGAAGATAAGCTGTCCATATCAGTATTAATGAAAACTTCCGGCGTTTCGGTTTCCTTTTACGGGTACAAATTGGCATATGCTTCAGCATATGAACATTGATGCATCACGTATATTCAACATCGATTCAAATATAAAAACACTAGAGACGTTGTCTAGCCTCCATATTCGTTTCTTCATTGTCTCTTGTCGCCCTCTACATTGAGATCGGCATACGGTGCTATCAAGGACATGAGCATGCGGTTTGTAGAAATTGCCCCTACCGGATAGTCCTTTCACCACCAACTTGAAATCCTTCGTAATAATGCTGCGACAGGTTGCTCACGTACCGCTGAATGCATGTTTGCTATGGTGAAGGCTGAAGGACAATCCATTTAAGTGCCGCCCGTCGACTGTTCTATTGACATGAAAATAGGAATAATCGACTTGTTGTCATGCTTTACGTCTCATATAGGCGTTTGGTTTTTTATATTTGTGATTTTGCGCCCTTCCAAATTTTGTGTTGTACTACCATACTTCTGCGGCCCCTCGCTGCAGGGTAAGCGCCCCTCCTCCTATGGTACAAGGAAGGATTCTTCCGATTACTAAGTTAGTCAATATCAAAAGCTATGAATGGACGATTGCCTCGTATGAGTTGTTATTCCAATTATTCTTGCTTTTCTCGCTCAATCAGTTGCGGTACCATTTGTGTTCGCTTAAATAGAACGTCCAATATTAAACATCGAGTAAGCAACAATTGCTCTAGGCGTTTCTAGCTTTGGGCAGCTACAAGAACTACACTGCGGTAGCTGCGAAGACCAGGGATCAGGCAGTGAGCCGATGACAAGCTCATTCTCGCGGATGGTGGAAACGGGGACAAAGAAGGTGTTGTTGTTAGCATGAATCGAGTGACGATTGCGCGACCAATAATGGGGCAGTTAAAAGGCACGAAGTGTCCCTTGGTAACGTGTGGCACTCGCAGAGACACGCGCCTTGCACTGCGGCCTCCTCAGGCGACAAGAGGCTTTGCTCGTCTTCACGCGGTGACCCCGGAGTTCCGTTAATTTCTACGATATGACTCATTGTGTCGTTTAGGTGGGATTCGAAAACCTGCAAATGCCAGAGATACGCAAGTGGCAAATGTAAATATCGTATAATTGTGAGTTAGTTTTGTTTGAAAATATGTTTACATATCGCAACGTTCGTCTATTTAATGTTGATGCGTTCCAGAAACAAGACGAAATGCTTACCTATCTAAGATCTATTCTGCAAGGATCCGTTTTTTTTTTTCTATATATATATTACTCTGCAATGGCTCGAACGAAATCTTTACTCGCTCATAAGTGGCAAATAAGTTACAAGCAATAACCATAATACGGCAGTGTATTATAAGGTACTGGTTAGTATAAGATCACTGCCTGGGCAAGACAGCAAAATATGTCAGATTAGCGACAGAGCAAGCTCGGCATCCATGAACCAACTGCTATGAAGCAGAAAAGGCCGGCAAGTGCGTCGAGGGGTGTGCAGAGGGTCTATTGAAGAGTCAAAGCAAGAAGTGTAATAAAAAGAGGACGGATGGATAAGTATAGCTAAACACGAGGAGCATCTACGGTTGCTGCACTACAACATACGTGTACCATACAACATACGTCTACCATATATATATATATATATATGGTAGACCTGGAGACCTTATTGTTTGCTTTGAATCCTGTGAAGTAGTTGTAGTGAAGGCAAATTAGTGCTACACACCTTCTGTGTGTAGAAATGGCAGTCACAGTCACAGCCTCCACAGAGACACGCGCATGTGCGGCATTTACACGAGCAGGTTAACCGTCGCCTGCAATAGGACCACCATTTATGATCATAGTATAAGCCTCGTTTCTATGAACAGCGACGGGTGAAACGAACCAATAAAGCCTAGAGGACAAGGTGGACAGGGTAAGAGAAGGTGAAAGCGAAAGGGACAGATGGCTAGGAGAAGATGAACGCAACACGCCGATCACGTCTGCTGCGTTCATTACTTTGTTGAACACGTCACTTGCAACAAAAAAAAATAAAGTACCTCCAGTAAGCGTGCTGTTTGCTTTATTTGAGTCACGACAAGGAGAGTTGGTGCAATCTATATCTGTAATTTGCAAGCGCGTACTTTTTTGAAAAATAACTGTTTACAAAAGATTTTAATAGTGAGGCAATAAGAGACATCGAGGAAAATTTGAATTATCGAAGGTCACCCAAGACTTGTGTTGCTAATCCGGTGTTTTTGAGGTCACGCGTGTATATACTGTTAAAGGACTTTTTACTACTAATTTGCTTAATTTTTTAAATTACTAGGATTGCTGTGCATCACATCTGTCCATTTCGGAAACAAACATTTTGTTGAGGCTAAGCGACGAATATAAGATATGTATAAGTAAGGCATCACGTAACTACAATAATGCATCTTGTTTTCGAAGATGTTTTGTCGTTACTTGGAGCTTACCAGATTGATACAGAAATAAAAAAGCGCAAGTGATCTGAATCTGAAAAACACTATGGTTTATTTGAAAACTGTATTATTATTATCGAAGAGGTAATTTCATTTTTGCTTCGTTAGCATTGACGTACATTCGCTAATTTTTCCCATGTTTAGTGAGAGAAATACATTTCAAAATAGGCGCCAATATGTCTTTTATGTATTTTTGATGTCATATTTGATTCGCATAGTTAAATAACATTTATTTAACCTATTATTAAAAGAATTATTAACGAGTCAAGTTAAGTTTCTGCGAGATTTATGGTGAAACTGAAACAGGGTCGACACTGTTGGCCATTTTTTTTTAAATTTTGAGGATGTTTTTTTTTAGTTTTCGAAGCAAAAACGTCATTCATTAAGACATTTTGAAGAAGAACGAACGCATTTCCCGAATATAATTTCTAAAGATGGTAAATATTTTGAACGCACAATAGCTAATAAGGCAAAAGATATATATAATTTTCGTTTTATATACGTAGCGAAGTATATACATAGTGAGAAAAATTTAGCCTCTTTTTCTATGACAAATTATATATGCTTACGCTCGTTTTGAGATAAATGAAACGAAAAAATAATGGATTATCACTTTTTTGAAGGCACTCATCCTCGGCAATGACTTTTGCTCTACAGTTTTTTGCTCTAAGCGAAAAATTAAATACGCCTTGGCCTTAACGAAACGTCCGTGCGTTATCGCAACGTTATAGTATAAAAACCTGTGAATTGCCGAAGGGTCCTTTAAAAAAAGTGAAAAGGAAGCTTATAAAAAAAAGCAACGTAGTGCTTTTTGGCAAGGAATTTCGGTTAATGGTTTGTATTAGCTAAGCTCTAAGCAGTCGTATATTTCGCGAAGTCAATTTGGTTGTTAGCGATCGCTCGTTCCGCTCTGAGAGAAGGATGTAATTATTATTCGTAAGTAAAGCAAGCTTGGCCGAAGGCCGTGAGGTGATGCTCGTAAATCGCTGCCTAAGCCTGCCATGCGACGATGTCCAGAGTTTCGAATAAGGTTGACTATTTCGGAGCAATAGAGGCTCTAACAATTTATAAAGTAGAGAAGACATTATTGAGAGACAATTATACACAATATCGAATCTCCACATTTTTTCTCCTAGCATAGCCCAAATTTCGATGCTCCTCTGCCCAGTGTCTACGGGTTATTTCCATAAAGCTATATGAGCTGCTGTTCTTCTAGACACAAACGGCGCGACTCACACTCGGTATTTTAACATAAAACCCGTCTTGTTACATAGATCACAACGGTTTTTGTTGTAAGAAATCTTCGTCAACATTTGCAAAATATATGGCTTTATCTAGGAAGACACGTACGGGATCTTTTAGCGTTAAACGATGAAAAGAAGCAGCTCTACACACCTGAACGGGTCCTGGTAGTCTGACGGACTCTGGATTTCGTCTTCCGTTGTATCTGGCGGTCTGGGAGGTGATGCGGGCGAGAACTCAAGTGGGTCCGGAAAGAAACGTTGACCCAGGGCAGCGGCGTCGGATTTTGAACGCGTACGAGGACTGTGCTGTAGGGCCTCTTCGCAAAACTCCTCCCAATTTCGTAGAGAGCCTGTGGTTGTGTCAATCAAATGGGGGAACGAAGCACATCAATTACACTTGCTACTATAACTACTATTAGCTGGTCGTTGAATTTGTTGGCAGGCAAGAGAGTCAGATGTGTGGGTGGATGCGTCTCGCCTTGGCTCGTTGATAAAAACAGCTGATTGAACCCTTCAACTACCACGGGGCTCTCAACGTTTCGTTTCAGAAATGGATATTAACTTTAGATTGAACACTGGTGTTCTGGATCAAAAAATATCTACGGAATAATAGTGGTTTTACATTAAGTTTTAGATGGAGTTGCGTAGTAGTGCATGGAGCTCTTCATTGATGTACTGATTATTATTACTGTTAACGTATAGTTTTTCTTTATCTACTTGAATATACTTTTGCTAACTTTATTGTGCGCTTGTTTATACAAGGGCTTTTTTGTTTAAATAGTCTGTGTTAAATAACGAAATTCACGCAATAATAGCGATCTATTGTTATTCTTGTGTTCATGACTAGTTTTAATTTAAAAATATTTATATACTGATGCGTAATAAAAGTTATATCCTATAATGGCGGGCATTCAATGGCTGTTTTATTTTTCTTCGAAATATAACGATAAAAAATATATGCATATAACCGACCGTTCTGATAAATTGTTATACTATTCTTTTAGGGGAGACGATTCCTCTCTACTTGATTTTTTTTCTTATAACGTTTTACATATAAGTGAGCAACACAGCACAAACAGTGCTGTTATTTCGCTTTGCGGAGAGCAGCACTATGTAGTTTTCATACGGAGACCCAGTCCCTGATTTAACCACTTGCACCGTCGGTAAACAGACAGATGAAACAACTTATATTACACTGTGTAATTCCCTTGGAGAGCATGAAAAAAATAGAATGCCACGAAGAGGAAATCAACGTGTCAAGGTCCATTGATGTTTAATCGTCGCCAAAATAATCTAATTATATGGGCTGAGTGTCAAAGCTCCAGTTTCGATCGAATATTAACCTAAATCTTAGCCGGTGTTAGGCATATAGTTTATAGTCTTACGATAAAAAATTTGTCATCAAGTTCTCATGAGTGGCTTACAAGGGAGATTCGACGAGTGGTCTGGACCAGCACATATATATATACGTATGCCAGCGTACATAACTAACTGAAATCAATTATCAATCCGTTGTCATGCTACAGGGATGGTTCTAATGGACTTTGCGTGTTTTATTATATGTTTTGTAAATGTAGTACAAATAATCGGAGACCAAATCCCCAAACAGCCTTTTCGAGAGATTTACCTTTTCGCGGACTTTTCGCCAAGTTACCACCAGCATGTTGTCCGGGCAAAGTGAGCTTCAACCTATCAGGAGATCTCACTCCACTCGGCCCCGATGATGGGTAGCCTTGGCTGGCTCCACTCTTCGGCATTTCTCCAGTTGGTTGTTGTTGTTGTTGTTGTTGAATGTACGCTTCTAGTGGCGCAACATTAATGGGTGTCGTCGATCGCGGCCGCTCGAGCGGAATCGTGACAAGCTGTTGACGCTGGTGTGACGGTGCAACCGTCTGTTTTTGTGGGGTACGCGGTGCGGCAACAATGGCGATGTTGTCATCTCTCCTGCTTTTTGCGTTCTCATCTTCGATTTTTTCGGTAGGTGCTTCGTCTATTTGAACTTCCGGTCCACATGAATGTAGGCTCAATAGCTGTAGTTCGTAATCATCGTCGTCTTCTACATCAACCGAATCTTGGGCCGGTAGCAAACGCAGACTCTCGAAGCGATCGTCACTTGTCTGAGGGCGAAGTTTGCGTCTTCGCCGACGCGTGGCGCTTGCTCCGGCAGGCGAAGACAGGTCGGCCAAACCATCGTCGTCGGCGTCGGGCGATCCAATACGTTCAGGGGCGTAATCTGATAAACCAGATATCAGAAATTCAATCCATAGATTAGATATTGTTTAGACGTGGTGGATCGTCGTAAATGTGAGTTTCGAGCTTTTGTAAGTAATATTGACTTGATCCAAGCAAACGAAAACTCTTTATTTCTTCATTTGATATATCTTTAGTCTGTATACATCCTTCATTTGATCTTATAATTAAGCTTTTTTATTTGCGAAGTGGTATAGCTATTTTTCTATGCGTTACCCAAATTGCAACGCGCGCCTTGAGAATGCCATAATGCTATCTATAAAGTGACCTTGCTTCAATGCCAGCTCAAAGTCATCGAGCAGACCTAAATGCTAGTTATTATTAGTCTTAAATAACATTGAACGTGCCAGTGCTCACCTGTGTCCGATTCCCGATCGGAAACACCATTGTTCGTCTGAGCGGTTGATCCTGCCGGCAACAGTTGACTGCCTTCAGGCTGCGATCTGTCCTTGCAGGTGGGTGAGGTATCAAACGGTGCATCACCTGCTTCAGCGAGACTGCTAATAGGTTGATCTTGTTGTGTTTGCTGTCGTTGAGGTACTGAAGACGAATTCTTTCGAGAATGCGATGCGCTCGGTATATCCGCGATCGACTGGCATGATCTGAAATGTCCACGAACATCGATGAAAACAGCGCACCGGTGCTCGAACGAATTCAGCAAAAAACTCGTTTCATTGACTCACTACAGCTGTTGAAAAAGGCGATGCTACATCTTCTCGTACTTCTACGATAAGCCACGAAAAACGACTCAAATATATTTAAGTATAGCGATCATTATTAGTATTACCAGTAGTATTTGAAGATCTGGAACTTTACACAAGTAACAACTAATGTATGTTCATACGGACTCATTGTCAGCACGAATCCGTTAACTGACCACGCTTCGCATCGGGGGGTAGCGTTATCTAAAAACGCAGTTTTTAATATAGCAGACCTGCTAGCTCGTATTCGAATAAAGAATCTAAACAAGTATGTATCGTGAGTACAGTACGGTATCGTATAGGGTATACTGACCGCAAATACATACGTTTATATTTCGTTGTATTAGTCACTAGCGGCGTGCATCCATATGCTTATTTTTTATGCATGAAAATATATAATTACTATAGCTAATAACTCGTGATTAGAGCCTCCATGCTGACTCATAATGATGATGATGATGATCTCGTTTTTACGTGCTTGCACGTGAAGAAAAGAACTACAGCTGAACAAGCTATTATAGTACGAAGAGTGAAGACTGTTTGTTTTCGTAAAATTCATAGAAGATCATCAAGACACATTATGTTTAGACTGTAAAGATCATTATCGTTAATAGAATATTAGGTCACATTAGGCGTTTAGCATACTCTAGAAGATCGTTCTTATGTTTTTATTTCGTCGTTCTAATGAATCTTCTTTGCCAATAATAAACATTCTTCTATAGAGAAGAAACAGGTATATATTGTAAAAAGCCTAAAACAAAATAAGCTTCATCAGCTAATTTGATATTCAGCATTAATTGTTGTAGTGGCTCCAATACAAACTCTTTCTATTTTACCTTAATTCACAGTAGAAATCTCTTTAACCGTTATGATGATAACCTAAAATACGATTTGTTTGTAAAACATTGTAAAAGAAGCCTTGTTGAAACATTGGTAACCTACAAGTTGATATGGACGAGCTTACATGAAATCGGGTGAAAGTCAATTTTCAGGGTTAAAACGACGTCAGGTTTACTCTCGACAGTATGCGAGCTTCATTGTACATTTATTTTCTTTTATTTTTCTACATTTTACCTTCCTACCAGTGTAGCAGATGTAAAAGTGTCAAATGGCTTTTTTGATTACCAGGTAACCTTCTCTCACCTTGTATCTAAATGAGCTCAAATATTCTTTCAAAAAAAAAAAAACTGAAAAATCCTAAAAAAAAAATACTACCTGACTGACGCTCAGCTCACTCACCATGAAAAAGTGCTAAATGCGCAATGAAGACAGATGTTTAAACATGTCATCGAATAGAGTTTCTACCAAAAGCTATCCTGCACCCGAGTTCCGATCAAGCAAGTATGGCTGCCTTTCCAGATTGTTCCCAGTGACTGGAAGCACTTAGAGAACGTTTTGCTGCTTAACGTAGAAATCTACACGGTCCTCGTGTCCAAACACAAGCCAAAGCAACATGACTTCTATGAATTTATCACCTTAATTATATTCACTGTTCATTAACATCTAGTAAGGTATCGCATGTTTGATGAAGGCAAACGTGACAAGACTTAACAATCGTCAAGTTGCCTTCGCACCAAATTTCAGCAACAGACTTCATTCGGGCATCACTGATAACTGTTCAACTGGAGCTTCTCAGTCATCTGTGTGTCTCTGTTAAGTGAATACATGTTATTTGTAGTTGGCGCGTTTCTTACCCACCCCGCAACAATAGCGGCTGTATTCTTTGTTTGCGGGATGTGGCGAGGTTGCTTGTCGGACACCACATCGCTCGAACTGTCGCTGATGGTACTCCTATATATTCATAGCATGGATATATAAGAATCGTTTATATAAAGATAGGCGAGCAATTCGTTAAGGAATACTAGTTAATGTTTACTTATTCTATCTATACGAGTATTCAACAGACAGACGAGCAGGTGCTGATGCATATGGCGCTCACAGGCCAGGTCAAAAACATGGACACATCCGTTCGTGTATATATTTTGTGGACGTAAGCGTACATCCTCGGTATATCAAGGATTGCGAGAAAAAATTGAACGGATGAAAAAGTATAGAAACTAATAGGCGCTTAGCATGAAACAAATACCCTACGGATGCACTCTTCTTATAGACAACGATGACAAGACGCGTTTAGCTTACGTTCATGGTAGCATTGCGAGATACTATGCAATTCGTCAGTATGTGTACCAGTGCATACAATAACCACGGAGTGAATTAAACTTGGTGTCGTTTGGTGTGGTAACTTTCATATAGCATATTACAGGTTTCTCCTCAGTTCAACGACGATTGCGGTTTATAGTAAATGGCTGATTATTCGAATAATGCATTTATTGAAGCAGAGTTCTAGGTAATGATTAAGTTTGTAAGTTGTCTTAGCAAAATAAATATAAACTTTATGCATCCCTTGGTCATTTTTGTGCAGATAGGACGTTCAGCGACTGAAAAAGTGTGCTTCGAAAAGCAAGCATTCGATTACTTCCAATGAAGATCCAATCTCCCCTCTTGTATAATTCCAAAAATAGATGAAGTGCTTCCCTTTTGTTGCTAGATTTACACAAAAAAAAAGTTGGAGACAGTGCAGTCTGCATGTGTTTACAAGTGAGCGTAAATCAACAGCGGGCTGTTTTTCGTTGTCGAAGGTTACTCATGGATTTAAAAAAATTGGAGTAAAAAGAATGATATCTATCTTTGTGTAAAGTTATTATTTGCTCTACCTATGTACCTTTCAAGTCGGGCAGATAACGGAATTCTTTCTTCTTCAAACTTTAAAAGCGATTCAAGTATCGCTTCCGATGTAATGGCTGTATCCGACGCCATACTGGCTGTTATTGTAGCGCCCGAAAATTTCTGCCCAGGAAACCCACTACCTTCACCCTGGTCAATCGAGCTGTCCTCGTGGGGTAAGCGTATCTGACAGTTTTTCTCGTGGATCATTGCATGAGTAACACCCACTTGATCCGCCATAATTTCTTGGAAAGGAGGCTGTCCCTCGGGCGTATGCCTGGAGCGGTTGTCCATTTCGTGCACTTCCTTTTCGGCGCTTTCCCCTGCGTTCGTTACCTTAAAGACATCCTGTGCAAAACCATGTGTCACGATAGTCGTATCATGATACAGCAGTTCTACGATAAGGTCAACTAGAAATTACATTACGTCATTGAGTTACAGTCAGAGATTATTGACTCTCAAATGACAATAATAAATTTAACACAATTCAATTCGTTTAACCTTTTACCTATCTATATCGTCTGGATAATGAAACGCCCCAGCTTTGCCTCTCTAAAGAAGCTAGGCAAACCCTCTGCTAGTAGATATCTTTTTGGTTCGTTTAACAAATCGTTCTACTATAGAATAACATACACCTTTACTGGAGGGAAATTTTGTATTTTGCCGGGTCCATCCACAACGTCAGCTGCCTCTTCTTCCTCGTCCCTGTAGGAGCTTTCTTCAGTTACTGACGTCGTTAGAGAGGACTTTGTTCCTGTTGTAGGATTGTGACAGTAATGATAATCGGCCGTAGCTAGAGGATCAGTAACGACCAGCCCCGCTCGGAACCCTTGCAGAGGCGAAACGTTTCGACTGTCTGTAAAGCGAACAAGAAGACGGAACAACGAATGTACTTTCAACAATATCGATTAGCATGAACTTCAATAATCTATAAAAAATTAATCAGGTACGTTTTGATCCTTTTAGATTTTTTCGGTTACAGTAAATATTTATTTTAAAGAAAGAAAACCGACCTTCAGCTTCTGATTGAAGCCATCTGCTGCAAGCGCATATACTATTTTATTTGTAGAAAAATAGATGAACGTCCACACTTGATAATACTCTGATTGATCATACTAATAGTGATGTGGTACAATTACCTTAAACAGAGAACAAAAAAGGAGGCAACAGTTTCTGCAGGCTTCACTTGCAAACAGTATCGCCTGATAATTTGCAATGTATGATAGAACAACTATTGCGAGTCTGCTGAACTGGTAGTCACTGAACAGCAGCTAAAGCCACTTAGGGGAAATAGCTTAAGATCACATATGAACTATGCGATTAGGGGCAGGCCAATAACTTCCTATGTAACGTCTCTCACCTGCTGTCGGAGTGATCGTTATCTGTGAAACGATGTCGCTATCTGGAGCGACCGGTGTGGACAATTCGGAGTCCCCTCGACTGCCAGATTGATGTCCTGATCGAGCACTGCCCAGGTCAAGACGTAAGTTCCAGTTCAGCCCACTTTCGACCGCAGCACCATTGTCTGCCGAGGACTGTATCTGTTGGACGGGAAGGTAGGGATCGAGAACGCTATCGCTTTATCGTACTGCAAATGGATTAATTATGGATATGTTTGCTCAGAGAGGATGAAAAAGTGTTTAATAGTTAGATTTGATGCGCCTAGTAGCGTTGTGAACTTTGTGTGAAGGCTTCTTCTGGTAAACTGCTCGGCAGGTCTTGGCAGATTTGGCAAATATAACCCGTCCAAAAGGAGATATGCAGAATATGTTTATACATTTCTCTACAGGCTAACAACTGCTTACCGTAAAAAAAAAAAAAAAAGAAATTTCAGTAGATGTCTATGGACAAACATCTCCAATTTGATGAAGATCATGACATACGAGACGTTAGGACAGCAGTAACTTTGTTTATATTTTCTACAAAACAACTCTTTTTTTTTTTTTAAATTAAAAGAATGAGTAATCAACGAAGTCTGCTTTCCTTCATATTAGCACCCCACGGACGCTATAAAGTTCTGTATGAATTTCGAGAAAAAAATTGTTTTGAAAAACTATTAGTGTACTGCAGAATTTTGTGTTTTAGTTGTTCATCTCCACGTATATATTATGCAGATTTTTTAAACAATTTCTGTAGTGCAGTAGTTGTATAGTATATCAGGGCAGACAGGTTCCCCAATATGGTTGTTTGTATTTTTTCTAGAATTTAACTTTTTTTTTTTTTCGTTACAAAGACTTTTATAGCAATGTCTGCTGATAGATCTAGCCACTCTTTCGTAAACCCTCTAGCAACGTCTGAAACATCGCTGGTTCAAATCCATCCACCCGCATGTAGACACAACACATGCGTAACCAAAGCAAGTAAATAATTGTATTTTTTTTTGTCGTCGTCTAGCTTCGGGTTTCATATTGTGTATTATTATCGGACGATAAGCACTATGACATATCTTTTTAGCATCCTCGTTCATGCGTGAAATCAATTGCACAATGCCAATAACAAACGCTGTTAGACAACGACCCCAGCCCCTGATGCGCGAAAAGCCCGGGTCGAGAACAGCTCGCCATAATCAACCTTTTAGATAATACTATATGAAAGACGTCCAAGTAGTTTATGCAGACACTGCTTTCTTTGACAGTTATTTATTGAAATTAAAACGTTTTAACCAGTTTATCAGATCTTTCTATGAACAAATGCACGAGAGAAATATGCTCGACTTTTCATGATGCATAAGTGCAAGCTTTAATATTATGTAACCACAGCTGGTTTCGGTCCCGTCGATCGTATAGACTGAACAGCGGATGTGATGGGCAAAAAAAAATATTATACGTAGTCTTGGCAGCACCGTGACTTAGGATTAAGTCAGGACAAAATTTCATAACTAATGCTGTAGGAGTATTTGCACGTGGTAGAATAAAAACAATCGGGAAGCTCTCATAAGCCTGATTGCGAGGCATTCATAGTATGGCCAGTCATCATATAAAAATCTCAATGAGTTTATATGTGTAGTATCAAATAAGAATTAGTTATGTTTTATACCGTCGATGAGACATACACCGTCTGAAAATCGTTGCAGATTTCTAGAGCACTATCGACTCTTCACACAAAATGGCAAAAAAACTTGTTGTAAGGGTAACGTATAATACATTTTAGTTTGTCCACTTATAGCAGACGAAAGTGGTAAGTTGTTAAATCGAGTTGTGTACAACTCAGCCATTTAAAGGACAGGAATATTAGCTTTATATTGGGTAATGTCCAATAGCCTAATTGTTACAAGCGAAACTGGCGGACTTTTAAACAGGATCATTTTTTGAATCAGTTAGATTAGGGCGATAACTTAATAATATGTTTTGAAAGTGTGCTCCTTTATTTTCCACACATTTGTCCTAGCACTCCGGTGGCTTTTGGACAGTCATATACTTACCATTTGCTTTGCCGTGTATAATTTCTCTATTTATGACTTCTCAAAATAAATCGATAGTGGAATATGCTTGGCTACCATTCATCTTGTTTCGGGCCCGAAAAGCCTCGCAATCACACAGAGATAGATCGAAAGAGCGGGCTGTAACCAGCCTTGAGTTCTCCCTTGTTCGATTCAGGCAGTGATTGAGGCGTGGCGATAAGGTCTACCATTGTTGTGAAGTAACTCAACCGTGTGCTTTCGATTGCCACGTTAGCGCTCCTCTTGAGGAACTCGAGATGGCGAGCTGTACTCGGCGAGTGCCTCGTAGGAGCAGATGTCCCTGATGTCCATCACAAGTACTATTATCAGTTTTGGTCCGAACCTACTCGATCGTGCCACCGAACTTGATTGCTTCCAAGATGACGCCCTTCTGTGGCCCGGTATCTTATCAGCTGACGGTAAAAGGTCATGCTTCCGCTATAGCGAGCTTGTACTTCAGACAAATTTTCTATTGACTGAAATTCCGCGATTTTCACACAAAGTACACCACAGGCGTTTTCAACTGGCCTTGAGTCTATTCATCTTCCGCATTTTCAATGTTTGAGTTATAATTCTGTAACACGCCGCATGTGGAATGCCAATTTTAGCCAACAAAGCCTTTAGACTTCAGGTTCTATTTTCATGAAAAGGCTCATCAATTGTAGCAGCCGGTTCCTGTCCTTCAGAAGCTGACATCTGGTCCCTTCTTGCTGGCCTTTAACACTCCAGTCTCTATTTTTAAAGAGTTTGCAGCGCTTACCTGCTGTGCTTTCCGTCAAAGTCTCCTTGTGTAATGTCTTTGCCAGGCCTTCAAGGAGCAAAAGCTTGACCGCTAACTATTCACTCTCGATATTAAAATAAGTGTTTCCTTTCTGACCGATTTTAATTAGCAAGTTTCTATTCTAAGACTGGGGTATTTACTAACCGAATTTCATCTCAAAGGTTATTTAATCTCAAAGTCCGCCGGATTCGCTTGTCCGCTACAAAGTATTCCGGTATCTAAGAACTACCGATGATATACGCCAGACAAAACCAGCATGTGCTTGCGCAATTAGTCTCACATACATTAAAATAATAAATTTATATGTACTTACAACACGCATACAAAAAGCCCCTCATATGAGACACAAGAGAGACTTCATTTTCAAGTGCTTTAAGAGCATACTTCTACCCAAGCACGCATATGTGGCCAGATCCCAGTTTCGTCTAAACACATATATGTATATAGCATTTCTGCTATATACAAACTTTGGCTACCTATTCGAGACAAAAAACAATTTCTTTGTGGCGTCGTGCTCGGAATTTAAGCGGGTATTAAAATCCATCAAAAAGCTCAAAAGTTATTTTAAATACACTCAGGTTTTTAATTTGCGGCTGTTTTAGATATCAACTGCGAAATGGATCATATCGATTAGCTCCAATATATAACTTTGTAGGCCTCATTGGACTTTGTGGTAATTTTCAGCCCCTGTGTGTTTGATACCATTGGCTTGCTATAAGCCCAAAATTTCATTTTCTTAAAACATTTTGCACGTTGCGTACCTGAGCGTCACTTTGCCAAGTTTACACTTACCTGGACGCTTGATCATTATTATTAAAAGATATTCGCGGGTAAGAGAAGGAATACTTTTAAAATAACTAGCCCGCAGTTTAAAGCTCGAATTGAAACTGTAGTCGTGGTGGATGGCGGTTATATTGAATAATAACGATCGATGAGAATGACAACTATAGCACATGCGAAAGGTTCGTCAGAAAATTCCTATTTTTGTTTGCAGAAAGCCTCAGAGGCGAGGTAAGGCAAAAAAAATCTTATAGTTATACGCAGTATACTGCTAATAATGGCAGACTACTGATTCACAAACTTCAATAAATATATCGTTGTGTGTTGTAAGGCGCACTTTCTTAATTGCGATTTTTAAATTTCGGATCGGGGTTCGGCGTTCTTTGTCCGACCAATCTCTTTGGGAGATTGGCATAAGGATGTACTTTTACCTCATGTTGATAGTGTGCATGTGCTCCGTTCTATTGGAAATAAAATTTGCTGTCTCCGTCGAAATCTTCCCAAAGGACTGGTAAAAAAAAAAGGCTGTTGCATAATTCAAGCAACTGGCGCCAGGTGCTCTACTAACAACAGTTCAATAAACCCTTTTCCTGCAACTTCTGGCTAAACTTGTATGCTATTTTTGCGTAACATGTCGATTTACAGTTGCCCTGTAAGCCCCATTATGTCGATTAATTACTTGCTTCAATCTGAACTTCGTTGTTCCGAGCGATCTTCCTTCAGATTTACGCATTTTGTTCAAATCCTTCCAAGCAGTATTCGCAAGATTGTTTTCTTCAGTCTGGATCATCTTTACCAAAAAAGCAGCATTTTTCGAACGTAACTTCTTCGTTTACAATGTCTTCGAATGCGATTTGCTTTTGCTAGCCTCATGGTCTAATTGACTCTCCCTGCTATACTGTTTTTGTGTGTTTCTGCTGGATTAACAATAACATTCGAAAATAATTTTTTTTGCTCCAAATTTGAGTTTCATCCGCTTATTGTTTTCATTTAATTACACTTTAAAATAGTTTTATTATTTTTGGGATCACCTGTATATATATATATATATACATATATATTTTTTTTTGCTGGGCGATCTATTTTTTGATATATATATATATAGCTATATTTTTATAGTAGAACAATAAACTAGCTATACTAATAACGATTCAACCTTAAAAAGATCATTAATTTTCATAACGCAATATATTCACGGGTATCAAGTCAACGTGGCCCAAAATGCGTTGGGAAGATACTTGCGCTGTGATAGAATAGGTGGTTAGGGATTTAGCGTATTCTTAAAATAATCAAATAGTGGTACTTCAAACAATCGTCCTTTTTTTATTTGAAAAAAAATTGGTTTCACGAAAAATCATCTAACTCATATATAAAGCTCAATTAAGGATAAAATTGTAGATTCCGATTGCTATAAAACTTATGGGCAATAGATCATATTCGGTTCTGCTTAGTTGTTTCCGCAGCGCCATAAGCCCCACCGAATGCTGATTTATTGAAACAACAACCATTCCTGTTAATATGTTAAAGTTCTAGTAGCGGTTACAAAAGGTGCCATTGATGGCCTATTTTTTCTGCTACAATATTCGACGTTAGAAATGCTCCTAAGGTAAGGAAGTTGGTTTCACTTGAATAAAAATATCAGTGTGCCGATACGTGCTTCGACCAGAACGCAGCAATATTGCAGTGGTTTTCGTGATAGTGTAGCCGTAACGTAGATGCCTACGAAACGTACAAACACAGATTTGGAATCTGTGTTCGTGAAACGTGTAGACACAGGTTTTTTTCTGCTGGCTGAAGCGATGTTTGTAGGTGATACTAAAGTTAAAGTTCGAAGCATTTCAGGTATCGTGGCAAATCAACTGCGATGCTATTTCGGCGTACCACCTTTGTGTAAAGTTCGTACGTTGCGCCATCTGAACTAATGAGGTAAGTAGTTCAATAGATTGACAAGTTGTTGATTTTTAACAGACTGAGTTACGATAATAGTCCAATAGCGCGTAGGCCTAGACAGAGTCAGGCTTGAGCTTCGCATTTAACATGACTTTTTTACAGCGCATCTAACGGCATGGAATGCCTGCTTATATGAAGCGATTTTCAATGTATATGAACATGAATATTAACGTACATACACATACAGAGTGTTTATCGTATTCGCAACCTTATGAAAGATTGACTAAAGATTAACGTTTTTAAAGATAAACTTCCATTTGATTGACTATCGTTCTTCGATTTGGAGATCTATAACCAAGTAGTGATACTGATTAAGCAGCAAAAAAGAGAATGCACAAAAATCTATCATATTCGTCTAGGCGACGAAATTACGACTAATATTAAGATCTTTCGGTATGCTTTCTTCTATACTGTTTTTTTTCGTATTCCGTTAAGAAATAAGCGCTGTTCTCTGTGCCTGTATTTACAGACCGATCGGTACATGTAAGTTGTACCTTTAAAAACCGTAAGATTCTTCCATTGGGTTACGCAACCTTTTGCGTAAAAATAGGTAGTAATTATGTAGAAATTATAAAGCACAAAACGCCTGTTAAAATCAGTAAGCCCTAAAGCTGGCTGCGCTAATTTTTTTGGAATAGGGTTGCGCAGATGATGTATCGGGCGCGGTACTGCTTAGTTTGTCACAATATAATTGTCGGTTATGTAGTGTTTAAAAATATACGCCTCGAAGATAAAGGCCGTGCGTGAGAAGGAAAATCAAGTTTTAGTATTTAAGCACTTATCACGAGTATATTCGTAAAGTAAAGCTCCCTTTCGAAACAACTGCAGATCATTTAACAAAGTCGATCATCATTATTTTAGTGTTTGCAAAATCAAAATTAATTAATCTAATATTTGTATCTATCTCGCAAGGATCCACTGAATCAATGTGGACGGATGTCTGACGCTATTCCACTTATTTAGAACCTAACAACAACGCTTGTTGGATTCAATGCACATAAATATCCTGAATTCTTAACGCCTGACTAAAGAGATAGTGACTACAGCACAGGTACCTTACAAACAGGAGATGCTTTTCCCTTCGGACTTTGCTACTAAGAAGTAGTTTAGCAAGTCTATTAGAAATATTTGCAATTGTCGTTTCATCGCAATCGTTCTTTCCGTGCATGTTCAAATATCGTACTTCTGCTTTGATTATCCGTGCCAGACTGAGCTGTTGAGTACTACCGTTTAACACTTCAATGTCGATCTCTTTTGAGGCCTTCGATAATAAGTTAGTCACGTAACACTTGCTCATTTTGATTTGCTGCACTGCTTGAAAGCAACGATTTTGATTCGTATGGAACAGTCAAGCTAAATCAATAGTTGGTGAGAGATCTACGTGTTTCTCCTCTGTGCGGCGGGCTTGCAACTTCACTGTTGTATGCAAGCTATCAATGTTTTGTTGTATTGGTTTACCGGTAGCGGAAATGAAAACAGGGATGTACCGAATGCTCGTACGTCTTTATCAAATCAATAACATAATTTGCAAAGTGATCAACAGCGGACAACCGACTGGCCGAGGCCATTTATTCAGTCTTCAAGCGAAATGAAGAACGCAATGGGGATGCGTGCCGCACATCAGCTGTGACAAATGACAATGGGTCATTCTAAATGCATCTATAGCTATAAAGAATTGCTTTAAAAGACAAAGATTGAGCTTCCTTAGCTATTCGCGTACGACCATTCCTACTGGTAAAAAGAAGAGGTTATCTGATGACTGTGTTATACCTGCAAGAAAACCTCTTCAGAAGAAACAATGACCGCTCCAAATTAGTAAAGCCTAAAGGAAGGTAGGTGGAACTGTTCATGCTACCGACATTGGAGTCATCAACGATGTTGTTTCTAAGAAAGAATTTAATATGAGATAAAGTTGTGGCTAATAAAAAATCAACTAGTACATACGTACCATAGCTTGTTGCTTTTCTTATCCGTGCATACTGTTTCCGACTGCTTTGCAAAACACTTGAATATGTTTTAGCGATTAGCGGATGCGAACGGTGGCATTATGTGGGCCAGTCTGTCTCTTTTAGCAGACGACGTTGATTTTAAACTTGAATAGCATGCAAACGGCTCATAGCTTCATACTGCATTTTTCACCAAATTTCAAAAGGTCCAACTAAATAAGCTATCTCTTTCTCTCATTTCATCAAACATTTATGTAACCACAGGTTCGCTTATAATAACGCTAAATTTAAGCTTATAGTAAAGCTAAATTAAAATAATAAAGTTAAGACAAAGTGGGAGCACGTTACGCTTTACAGGAGTTATTTTACTAACATGATTATTTTGGGAGTTTTAATGGTAACTTGATTTCGAGCATGGATGAAACAAGATGCCGTACAGCAAAATAACATAAGTAATCTTGTTGTACAACTCAGTTCGCTAAGAATGTGTATATGATAATTTTGTTTCACAGCGCACTGCAGACAACCATAACTATAGATCAGTATTTATAATGGATATTATTTATTCCCGATATATGCGTAACCACAGAGTTGCATCTAGCAAATTTGTCCGAGAAAAACAGTGTGGATATAGTTACTGTTCTTCCGCTGGCCTTTTGCAAAACGCAATTCGTCACTGTCACACTACTTGGGCTCTATAAAAGCTGACTTCACATTGCTATAGTAGATCGCCCGTTCTTAACATGTCTAACTTAGCACTAAATGAGTATAAAGCTTTGGCCATCCTAGTCGATATCGCACCTTTTCATAGGAAGAAGATCATCCTCTCTTAAATTTAGCTAAATAACTGATGATCTGCACGAAATAATCAGTGGCCCATATAGCCTGACCTTTAATCCATACAACCTTATCTTGTGGGGCTATTCGGGCTAACCTATGACCCCAATTTGTAACGCTGATCGAAAAGTGGGCCCTGTTCCTCGAAGTTCGGCAGAGAGCTAGGCGCATCTGGAGAAACCTTCTTTTGCCGCCGGCTTTTTGCCACCTTAATTAGCCTCGTCATAAGACCCAAATGACGCATTTAAACGGGTCGTAGTTGAGCTTGACGCCGGGCATCCGAAAGCGCAGAGCCATTTGTGCTACTCTTGTAACTCTATCGGTCTACTTAAGTTAGCTTGCAACAAATACAGCGCAGAGACAAGGTGATATTCGCCTGTGATCCCTTCCCTTAGGTTAGCCGTTGACGAATACTTGTGAAATTGGCACAGTACAAGAAAAAGGCCAAGCTCTGTTAATGTTCATTTCAAGGTTAATTTGTACTGGGGTGTATTCCTATCAAATAGACGTAGAAGCTGAAATTCTTGTCCTTACTAACTTCAATATATGTTGAGTTCGTCATTAAATCCGAGACTCTATGCGGCTGCGATTGGCGCTAGATTTTGAACCATAAAAAAAAACTATTAAATTTGAGTGCTACATTGCTTTTTGCAGATTTCGTCTAACCAGTTCGAGTACTTTCAATCAAGAGCACCTTTAAGCAGCACTGACGAAGGCAAAAGCATTTTGACTATGGAAAAGCTAGTAAACTATAACAAGCTTTGAACTTCTCGTAAGAGAATATAAAAGATGTGGGCATATTCTGATAGACCTGCTCATTTATCGAATACCTATTTAGGTGGCAACGCAAGTTTCGCCGTCCTTCCAACCGTGCGCTAACCTCTTATCAATTCAGTAGAATATTTGTATTTTTTTCATAATCGTCGCTTACGGCTGTGGGCATTATCCTACCACTGTTTCTCTCCTCGTTTTCAGAGTAAACGATTCTGGCGATGAAAATGGCTTTGCCGTGCCGAACTTTATATAGCAACAACCTACGTTACATTTTAGTTAGCAGCAAATATCTCAAATTTTTCCTATTATCATCAACTAGATATTTTGCTTGCCTTTAGACTAACTGACCTATTTCAACTTCCATTCATTTAACTTACGACTGTGGCCGCCTATGACAAAGCCCAGGTCACATTTGAGCATTCGAATAATTAAATATTTTCATTAACAAAAGACATATGAATACCAGTTTGGATTATTGCCAGCAAAAAAAAAAAAAAAAAAAAAAGCTTGACCAAAGACGTTTCATATTTGGTGATAAATGATTCATATGCAATTGGACGTTTCCAGCAAAAAAAACCAGATCTGTTTCTTCATTCATTTTTCCTTTGTGAAATTGCGTCGTTCATTAGGCCTATAGTAGGTAACACAGATCATTTGCGTCTGGTGCATTTGCAAAAATAGTGTTCGTGACTAATTGTTCAGTAACGCGCTAAGCATAAGGCCATATATTATAAGACGGCACGTGAATTCCATCCGGTGAATTCTTCATCTTGAAGACTGAACCCTCGTCCACATAAGAAATAATGTTATCAACGAAGCTCATTCAGTGCGTCATATACTAACTTTTCGTTAACGTTCTCAGCACAAGTTCGCACCTATAGAATCTTACCCTTCATATGGTAACCCAACAGACCCAATTTGAATGGTTCAACCCACAAAATATCTGCAAATATTTTATATACGACACTGAGAGACGGATGTAGAACAGCAGGAACAATAATAAGAATAGCGCTGATGATGTTGGTCATCAGTATTTTGTTGTAAAAACTGAAACATTCTAGTATCCATATCCTATGGTCATTACTAATATTATTATTTTGAATAAGTTACAGGGATTGAACTTAGAACAATCGTCCTAATCGATTCCCAGATGTGACTGGACTGCTGTGAGCTAAATGTCACTAAAACCTACAATTAATTAAAATTGCTTTAAGGCTTAGCTAATGTCTTACCGTGCTGTTACAGCAGTCAAACACACTTCTCTGGTAAAATTCGATTCATTCGGTGACCACATCCCTGCCCTCCCACTCTGCATCCATTGCTATGATTACATGCATTTATGATTTCCTATACATATACATATATGAAGAAAGTGCAAAAATGATTACTCTTCTTACCACTGTTTGTTGCTGGTATTGATGATAACTTTGCGTGCTGCCTTCAGAAGCCTGTGAACGTGCAGTGGCTGGTTCGTTGTTTTCAGGCGAACTGTCCTGATCATCCGTGGGTAGATCTTCAAAGGACGCGAGTGGTGCAGGACCGAACCTTTTCTGTCTGGAGGGATGGCCCCCTCTGCGAGTTGCCGTAGTAGAAGCACCTATTGAACTGGTTGTTGTAGCGGTGGTCCGAACAGCTGCTGAACTGTTGGCGTTCGTAGTCGTTGAAGACATGACGAGTATGGCCACTCTGCACAGCCCGCGTCGTCAGCGATTTCAGCGACAACAACAGTAATGTTGACAATGGGGGTGATGGCCGTAGAGAGAATGTTGGCACCACCACCGCAAGTGGACACGAAAATGCGGCGTGAAGACAAAATGCACGACGACAACAAGATTTGGGCAAAAGAATACGACGGAACCAAGGGGGCAGCCAGAAACGCCAACAGGTTGGCACACTCGAGCGAGATAGAGTCAAGCGGCGGGTTCGGTAATGACGCCCGTGACGGCGAAGGTGGCGTGCAGCGCCGACCGGCGCAGAAATGGCACCAGCAGCAGACGTGAGAGAAATGCGTCGATCGGCGCAACGCGGAGTGAGCGCAGAGTTGCGTCGGACAGTTGCACAAGTAGAATCAGCACGAATGGTGATTGTTGAAGCAGTAGAAGCAGAAATTGTTGTTGTTGTTGTTGTTTTTGTCGTCGTGGTAAACGCGCGCGTTAGAGCAGCATAAGAACAAGACAGTGTCGGCGGAGTTGACGGAGATGACGAAGAACACGAAGGCCAAGGTAAAAGAACCGAAGAGGAAGAAGCAGAAAATAACAGCAACAACAATAACAATACCAAATGCTTGTTGGCCTGCACGAGCTGATGTGGTACGGTTAAGGCCACGCAGCCGACAGGTGCTAAAAGCTGCTGCTGCTGCTGCTGCTGACCCGAACCAATAGCCCGAGATGATACAACGCGGGGGTAAATGTGTGTTGTAGACAGAATGTGATAATTATAATTCCAGGATTAGCAGAACCGCAAAGAGAGTGTCACCGTCGTGCGGTATCGCAGATTTATTGTGCATGAATGAATATGCAGTACAAATATCAGACAACGCATATAATACACATCACACGAGCAAAGAAGGCCAAAAGGAGTCAAGGAAAATTTAATTCGGATAGTGCGAGGATCGATTTGTCGATGGTATAAATCCATTGATCGATCATTAAGCGTATGCGCCAGAAACACGTTTGTTGATTAATTGGTTCGTGGTTGAGTGATCGTCGGAATGATGGTCGGGATAGGGTGGCATACGAAGTTCGATCAGGTATTAGATCGACACGAAGAGTGGGGATGGTACGTACACGGGACACAGTATTGCAGGTAGGGCGAATTAACATTGACACAGACAACGATAATATCAATAATAATTACAAAGATCACAACAACAAAATACGCAACAAAATAACAAATACGTGAGTAAGTAATGGAGCGAAATTATCCGCTAACCGTGGTGAGGTAAATATACAAAATGCATTGGGAACATAGACGTAGCAATAAGGGGAATCAGTCATACAAGATACCAAGAACATGTCATCACCTGGCTAGAAAACATGAACGATATAGGCCGTATCTCACGCATTGTAATAGATTTTTATATAAATGTTCCAATTCGCTCCTCATTAATAAGATGTTCGTAGGGGGCCCTATGAAAAAGGGCCAGCGCTGCAACTAAGGTTACAGCTAGTAATGAGACAATATTGCACGACACAGTCTAGCAGCTAAACTGCTAATCTCCAAAGATACCTGAAGTGTAATAGATACATTTCTATGTAGTGCGCGACTTCAGGAAAGTAAAAAAATAAACCATGCTTATATTTGTCAAACAGTTTACGTATGAAGCAGCTTTATTAGAAGATTAGGCGCTGACTATAGCACAAGTAGTTCGTAAAAAGTGTACGAACTTCAGTTGTATGCCGGCGATTCGATGGCGAGGCATATAAAACTAAACAAAAATCCTTATACAGGGAAAAAGAAAAGACAAATAGGCGTGGCTTTGCGCTCATTTATAGAATCTGATATGTCCATAACCCACTATATGCAATACTACGTAGCTTTATATTTACCACTGTATGCATCTACTGAGAACGTATACACCTACCTAGCTTAATCTGTTTTGCTAAAACTACATGTCTGTCTATTTGGCTTTTTCCGCCCGGCAATAATGCCAGCCTTTCTATTATATTTTACGTTTATTGCCTTGTTTAGTGTTTGCCGATAGGGCACGTAGTTTGTTTAATTTAATTTGTTAGCCCAAAGAGAAAACAGTTTGCTTCTCGTTTCCTCGTTATCTGCTTTCGAGTGGCAAGCGGTTTCTTTGGCGGGAGGGTGGTATAAGGGGGCGCGGGAGTTCGGACGAAATCTGAGGTCGCTGGGTTGAGGACATGGAACTGGCGATGGCTGGATGGTAGATGAGCCATCAGAAGTAGGGATGGCCTCGATGCGAGGAGCTTGCTCTTGTTGGCTCCGTTTACGACATGCTCGCGTGTTTTGCCGACTATTGCCACTAATATCACACACACAGACACATATAGATAAGTCGCGTCCGCTGTGTCATTTCCATGTGGGGACGTGCAGAAGAAGATTCGTGCAGGTCGACGAGGTCGCTGGGTTGGCCGTCGACAGCAGATAGCGTGCTTCTTTGAACAACTGATAACGTCAGTCTGCCGTCCGAGGTACAAGACTAGTTTATTTTAGCTGGCTCGTTAGATTTGCGTGGTGAGCTTTTTTAATATCGATTCTAGGATACTGGAGCCAATGGCCAATGCGCGCAAAAAAGTCTACCTCGCTCATAAAAGCAAGATTGTTTTGTGAGCCCCGCAAACTTACCTGAGTTGGACGGCTGTTGTTGTTGTTGTTGTAGTTGCGGCTTTCCCTACTGTTGCTTTTCGAGTTGCAGTTACTATTATTGTTGTTGAATCTGCTGCGGAGTTCCTGTTCGAGAAGGTGCGCACCCGGTCGCTGACTGGGTCTGCGGCAACGGCAGGGGCTCACAGCCGAACTCGACTTCATCCAGACTGCTAAAGGGCATGTTGCGCTGCTACTTTAACAACACGTCCTATTCGACTTGTTCGTCAACAGTCGCCAACAACAGCTACAACGTGCCACCTCGATCAGCTTGAAATACACAGACTCATTTTACAAACTCACGAAGTCATACACGCAATTCTCAAAATGGTTAGTACGGCGGCTACGGCGAGTCACTAGTGACTTTGGCATACTCGATACTTGAATGACGTATTGTTGTTATCACATCCACTTCTGACCAGAAGCCACTTCTAGAGGTCCTGCTCACAGCGCTCCCCTAGGCTAAGCGGAATCGCTGCCGATTATAGTTGATGGCAGAGGATCGCCAAATCGAAGAAATAGCATTGTAATGACATTCCCAGTCACCTGGTGGCGGCCTTTGGTGGCCTTAACACGATCCACCCGTAGCAGCAGGAATGTTTGCTGTCTGCTCTCATTGTGTGCTAACCTGCCGGGCTTTAGGGGCCGCTTGCCTGTTTTCCTGCTTATCCAGCTCGTCGGCTAGTAGACTACCCTTTGATAAGCGGGACAAACAGCCAGGACGGGGGTTCCCGAAGGAGAGCACGCGTAGAACTCTCTCTCAGAACGTCTTCTATTGCTGCCAGTACCCTTTCCCGCTAAGAGTCCCGGAGTACGCAACACAACCACTATCAAGGGATAGATAGATCCATCACATGGAGAAGGAGAAAGGAAAGCGTCGGCTAAACTCATGGCGGGCAACTTCAGTTGGTCGCAGCCCTCCGGAAGTGGAACGATTTGCAATAAAATTGGAGTTCAATTTGAAGCAGAAATCAGATGCGCGCAGATTTTGATGTATCTGCGCAAACCTACACGAAATCATGATGTTAATCCATGGCAGTAGCGGTCGTTGCTTCGAATGACCTTTAAAGTATACCAAGATATAATTTTAAAGAAAGGGATCATAGATATCAAGAATACTGAATAGTGCCAATTATCGAAAAAATGAAACTCGAAAAAAACATGAACTATTTTAACAGATTAAGGAAAATATGAACTCATCTCAGGTTCCTAAATCTGTTAGAAATCATATTTTATCTTCAACTATTGATCAGATGTACGTTATCAATGCACTTTCTAACGCGCTTTCTATGCTTATGATGGGTAAATTAGCTAGAAAGCGGTCTGTGAGTAGTTTATCGTACACGTTAGTGACGTACATAATGGTATAAGGGACCAGAGCTTCCTAGGATTTCTTTTAAGTAGATTTGAGTAATACAGCTTACACACGACCAGCATTTTAAGTACCGTCTGCACTCATGTATCTTATATGGGGCATATGTAAAACTCAGCACGACGGTTGGGCTTATTTGCGCAAAGATCACTGCCCGCTAATTCTCATCTTGTTATTCAAGGCTCACTCCGAATCAGCCCAGATATTCACATAAATAACCGCAGGTATTCAGATATTATGATAATCGGAGATGGAGATTGAGATAGCTAACTATCATGAAATGAAGCATAAGAGAGGGAATGGTGCAAGGGCCTGCAGTACCAGTTCTGCCCAGTTTCCATGGAGCTTCAAAGTCGAGATTCTATTAATGATCGAAGCACTATTTGATTTGAAATCCTAACATCGTAAAGTTCACAGTGGTGCTGTCTATAGCCTATAATGCGGAATTAGGTGAAATGCTTGGCCGCGCTAAAGATGGCAGCGAGGAAATGTGGTGCCTGCCAACTTGGTCCAGCTGCTTTTGTTTGGGGTCGCCATTAGCCAAAAATCTTTGAGGACGGCTGCTTGAAGCACAAGTAACTGAATTACCTGAGGGTATCCACTGAAATCGTGTCTTATAAGGCAATGTAACGGTGCGTACCTGAATGTGAATGAAGAACCTGTTATTTAAATAGGCCCATTCGAGTTTTTAGGTCAATCGCAAGTACTTAATTGAAAAAATGAACGCCTTGAATGACATGTGTAGTTTCAACACCGTTAGGTGTCGTTTATCTTAGGCTGTTATTCTAGTTCTCATGTGCTACTTCTAGTGATCTTTGGATTGTCTGTATACTTCCCAAACGCTTCGATTTAAAATAATCATGACCGTAGTAAAATAGCTTAAACTATACTTTTACGTATAGCAATAATAGAGACAATCCCTAAAGAAATATCCTATTTACACGACAGAAAAATCTCTAGCGTTAGTGTTTATCGCTAAGAAGAGATGCCTCTTTAAGCTTTGTAGGTTTTCAAAGTTCGTTTTCGATTATTTTTCATAAACATAAGTTCACTAAATATCAGATTTAGTTAACTACTGAGCTGTACCGGTGGAATTACGTGAGGCCCTTAGTTTTGGAGATCCAATTTTAGGTAACTGACGACATTGCAGTGTTACTCTTGAAAAATCGACGCTCTAGAATAAAGTACAAAAACCATTACGCAATTTCCGAAGTAATTTCTGCTTTGAATCAAACATTTTAACCGCTAGGTTGATAAGAGTTAATAACTGAATTATGAAAATTCAGGTTGCTACGTATTGAGATGAGTACAAACCCTGCTGAAACAAAACGCTTTGAAGAGAGATAATTCTAGCTTTATATTATTTGCATTAAACCTTAACGATTTAAACCTTAAATAGGGTGTTCGTTTCGACCAAATTGTTGAGAACAGTGTATCTGGATGAAAAGACAACTCATCCACGCACTACTACTACTATACAAGCCTAAAAGCTTACTATTGGAAACAGTACCGAATACCCAGATTGGCATCAATAAACCGTGTTTAGTGCCTTTTATACAAAGAGACGCGTGGAGAACATGTCAGATGGTACAATCATATTTATTTCGTATCAATATACATTATTTGTACATATTCACGCATCATAAATTTTAGATTAATTGGGCTAAAAAACCTGTTGACCAACCTTCCATTAGAATTGACAAAATTAATCTTGTAAGCTACACAAAAGACTACGTTAGTACAGACTGACACTTTGCCATAAGAATGTTGATCTTCTTAGAAAAAAATTTTACAAACACCTTATAAGACTAATTTGGTCATTGAAATTTAGAGCTAAAGGCGCTGAGAGGCGCTAGTTTAGATAGACGAAAAAGGATACAGTTGGTCAATTAAACGTCTGAACTTTGTTCTAAAGGCTATTTGAAGATCGAGTAATTTATTGTAATAAAAAATTTTCTAACATCGAATAACAAAACAGGCAGTTGTCAAACTGCTTTTATTCAATTTAGTTTACAAAACGTTTAATAACCGCATTTACCACACCTGCACGTCATGGGCACGAGTCTCATCTACGTGCAGTTTAGATGGTCCATCGCCTCCATGTAATGTTACAATATATACTCGCACAGAGATGAGTCCTAGCGATTCACAGTCTCATAACATTTTAATGCGCCGCCAGTGTAATCGCAGTTTATCAATTAACCTGTAGTAAACTGTTATCATCTTTTGTTATTCAGCACACCCACCTTGTGCCTCATTATTTTAAATACTATCTATGTCGGCTCATGGATGCAAAAAGCAATTTTATCTGTTGTTGAGGTCACTGCGCGCACGAATCCTGTGCGTGTTGTATGTTGTCTGGCTAATTGCTAGACATCGAAGCCCAGTAGCCGGTTTATACATGCACACCCAAAGGGCAAACAAACAGAGACAAAAATGTTCTCTTTACGAATATTTCGAGATCGTAAATTAATGCATTTTATCCTAATATATAGCTTGTTCCGCCTTGACTTCCTTTGGGAAGACAACCTCCTTCTCCTTTTCCTCAAAAATCCCCAAAGCCCGTTGTGTAGATGACATTATGTTGAGAACTGTCCTGTTCTAACATGTTGGCAGCCGTAATGAATGAGTCGGTCGCCACACCTGTGAGCTCGTCGACAATAACGGTGCCATCACCGCCTGCTTCGGTAGAGGTTCCAGCCCCAGTCTGAGTAACAACGGTGCCATCGGCGACCACAGATCCACCAGCGCTTGCTACAAACTCTTCCTTGACATCACCTCCGCTAGTGACCACCCCGACCGCAGAGATTTCACCAACACCCCCTCCTTGTCCGACATTACCGCCCTCAACGGGCTGAAAACGTAGAGCATAAATATGCACACAGAGTTTATTTATAATCTGTGAGAGAAAATACGATTTAATAAGCGTATTTAATGGTCGAAAAAAAAATATTTGGTGTTAACAATTTTTTAAAAGCTAACCAAACTAAAAAACATTATATGGGGTATAGGAAAGAGGCCTAAGGTTTTACTGCTTTGTTTATTAAAATCTTTTCTACACGGGATGATAATAACTAGCCATTTAAACTGTATGACTGGAATTTACCACAAAAATGCTGTTTTTGTGCAACAATCTGAAGCAGTTTAAATTTTGTGCAATAAATTATCTTCATTTTATCGTTCATTGTTTTTCATTTTATTTTAGTTGATATCTTCTCATTCTTTTTATGATGTTTTGGATCTAGACCGGTGTAGACAGTTTTTCTTACGTCGGTTTTAGATTTTTTTTCTAATTATTTAAATAAAATATATTAAAAGAAATAGACTTAGCATTTTTAATTTAAATCCTGTTTTCTAGGACTATTTTTTTTTATCCTATCTTGGTTGGTCAAAATATTTATTTTCGTAAAAACTTAAAATTTCGGTAAAACTTCGTTATTCGCATAAAAAATTTTTGATTGTAAAGGATGAAGACATTTTGTAGGAGACACATATTACTTTTGAACTTAATATAAAAAACTTCCCATTAAGAGCCAAGAACAAGACACTTTATTAGTTCGTTATTTTCTGTTATCAGCCACTTTATTTCCTCGGAAAAATTACCAATACGTCAATGTAGTATTTACCTTAACACCCGTCTCCCGGTATTTCTGAAGATAAATCTTGAGAGGTTCAACGTAATTATCAAAGCCGAGACTCTGCATTGCGAAAAGAATATCTTCACCATTGATCGTTTTACGCTTTTCTTGGTGACACCTAATTAGTGTTAAGCGAAAACATAGACATTACATTGTTATATTTTTTACGTTTTTTGTATATCATATATTTCATAAAATATACAAAATCACGTCAACTAGATATAAATGCTAAAGGTGCATCAAATACGATAAGATCATACATGCGTGAATGCTTGGCATAAAATATCCAAATAGTCAGCTTGGCTAATTTTATTCATTATTTCGCACATGCAATTTAAAAAGTTAATGATTTTGGCATGAATTAAAAAAAAATTGCTTCCTATTTAGTGCTCTATAGAAGTGTCTACACCAATAGCAACACACTACAAAGCAACGGTGGGCAAAGATAAAGAGTTACAGAAAAAACTGGCGCCATCTACCTGTCGGAGGCCTCGGATGTGATGAAGCTAACGAATTCAGAAACACATTCCTGTACGCACTCCTTCGCATCCTTGGCAATTTTGCCGCTTTTGGGAATGACGGTCTTCATGATTCTCACGACGTTCGCGATCGGAAGAAACCTGTCCTGTTCCCTCAGCGGCCCCACATCTCCGTTCGAGGCGGTATCCCCACTCGCATTTTGGGTCTCCTCGCCATCCGTTCCTATAAAGATGAAAGGAAATTCCAAGGAAATGAATTATTTGATATTCTCATTGCCCTTACAGATTTAATTACGTAGTGTGCCTTAGGACTCCGAAAAAAGTTTCCGAAGTGTGCTATGATTATAAATCGTATGCTTTGTTGTCGTGCAAATAACCCTGAATTCGAGATAATCATCTGAAAGTATGACAATTTAAATATTCATGTATTACAGCGTGAATTTTTTTAATTTACCTAAGGTTTTCTGTTACGGCCGTACATAACTGAACGCATTTCATAAACGATATAATGGATTAACTATGACCTAGTCATTAAAGGATATAAGGCTTAGTATAATTTATTTCATGAACAGGCTGGTTCATTTCATTCAAGTACCAGAACTCGTACCAGATAGCGAAGCTTCAGTGGTGACAATGAAATGTTGTTGTGGTTGACGGGCCTGCACTCCGCCACTATCGCCAATAGCGAAACTCCCGTCCGTAAGGGTTCCGTTGCCCGTGTCCATTTTCACGAGCGTTTAATAGCGATTCATCTGATATTCGATGTGCGGTAAAAACCAGAAAAAAACGACATCATATAGCAAAAAACGTTAACTCAGCTGGTAAGATTTGAGACATTTTTAAGGAGCAATGATGCCCACGTTTACTGATTACATAGGAAAATACATGGGCAATTCTGTAACTGTATGCGATAGTACTCAATCTGTGGTTGCTACTAGAACTTTGACGATGTCCATATACAACCATTTTCAAATGTTTAGTTAATTTACTGTCTCTAGAAAGTACTTGATTCAATGACAATAAAGCTACTAAGCTAAATTGATCTTTATGCACCCAATTTCAATATTCCTTTTTGGTACAACAGACCATGTATTCAAGGATCATAAGTTAAATGATATAGGATGATGTTAAAATCTAAGGCCTGACAGTAAACTTATCATAATAGCATTTACTTCCACAACTGTCAATCTGCCAATGTTTGAAATAACTAAACTTGAGTCTGAGTCCGGCAGTTTGGACTTTCGACATAAGCGGTCCAAATTCCGGAAAATGACCCGCTAATCTTAGGACACGTAGTTTAAGCATACATTGTGATGGCTTCTCAAGGGATGGTTTCCTAAATGTCTGTCATGATTATTTATAAATGGTCTCGTGACCCGGATTTCCACAGAAAAATTTTTACAATTTTTTTTGCCACCGTGCGCTTTTGAGTTCAGTCTGTTGATAGGTGATTCCGCTGGCACTGCGCCATCTTCGATGGCAGATGTTTCTAGCTAACAGTACTTTTCGCTGAAGCTGATTGTTGCAAAAAGACTAAAAACATACCAATTACAATAAATAATCAGCTTAATCTGCCTATATAAATTTCCGTCACTGACTTTGCTATCTCCATGATTGATTACATATCGACTTCCTTTTGCCAAAAATTGTCAGAAATATCTGTTTGTATTAATATATCCAATATAACACAGATTAGATAGGATGCAGGTTAATAACCTTTGAAGGACATCGCAAATGATAAAAATGAAACATGACTTGTCTGCGGCATATAACGAAAATATTATACATTGCCATAAATATTACCTGTCCACAGGTGGTGTACGGCAGAGATTGTTTCAAGCATCAACAAACCATCCGTGTTCCTTCTGATCGAGGGCACTGATGTGACAAAACATTGTTCAGACCGTAACGATGGTCCTGTAGGCGGCCGGTTAAGAATGTCACCGGAGCCATTTCCACGCAGAAAATACTTAAGCAAACTGCAGTAAATCTTTTTTACGTAATACGATCTGCGTCGTCCTCAGCCCGCTAGAAATCAGTCTGTCTTTTTCAGGAGCACTACGTTTCCGTTCGAGCATGCTTCATAGCCCACTGTGATGACGAAACTGCAACCGTGATGACCACTTAGTTAATGTCATATGTCACATTACATGAAACATTTCAAAAAGATCCAAACGTCGCACAGAAAATATCGGCCTACTGCTAGGAACACCACCTTCTGGTCGAACAGCACAATAACATAATAATAAAAGCTCGTGTAGATGTACAATGAGCCAAGGCTCACTCTACGGGGTAGTACCCAGATCAGTTCGGCGGGCGGACAACTGCAATTGCGTACCAAAGATTCACTCGTCAGCTTTATTTTGCATTCATTCTCGCACTCTGTTTTCTTATTAGAAATGTACACAAACCTGAGGACAAACAGACGAAATGGCAGACGACAGTCCGAACCGAACCAGAATAAAGGTTCGGTGACTGCTTTCTCCACTAACATAGCAGACGCCGTCTGTTACAAAGGGAGAGTAGGTATTGTTTCGTTTACAGAAGTGCGTCTTGTCCAAGACAGAATCTGCAAACAAACTATTAACTGGCCACCAGAAAGACGATCTATTTTTGAGGAGCTGTCGAGGCCCAAGTTGAGCTTTATAAGAAAGACTGAGACGTGCTGGGGACGCATCGAGGAGAATAGTTGAGCAATCAAAAAAAACAAACAAACCGCTATATAGACGCTCCAGTCCTATTTTGATGTCAGCACTTGCGTACAGGTTTCTGCCGTTTATTTTCTTTAGCTGGTCGATTCGTAAGTACATATTGATGAATGTATACCAATTATAGCTGTACAGAATGGAAGCAGATTAAAAAACAGTGTATATACAAATATATGTATGCAATAAAAAAATAATTTTTTTCTCCATTTTCGTCTTACTTATGTGTGCTGGTAGTGTAAATTTGATTTGCAAATAGTAGTTAAAATGTATCAAGATGTTTGCATATGTAGACTTCTCAATGTTTTTGTCAGTTTTTATAAATCTTAGAAGATGCCGATCGATCCGGATATTCTACGAGATTAATGCAGAGAGGCCGAAAATGGTTACTATTACTATATGAGCCGTAATTTAAATGATTTAACTATTTTTTGCGATCGATATTTTGTGGTCTAGTTTAAAAAGTGTTGGAGCTAGCTTTCCATTACAGTAGTCAGTTTTGCTCTTAATTTTAACACAGCATTCATGTACGCTTAACTATCGCTTTGGGACAAATCCTTGGAAACATCTTATGTTTAGGTCAAATGCGAGGAAGCAAGTAGGGTTATAATTTACTACGAGCATGACATGAACATATAAGCGCAGTTTACTATTTTACAGTGTTTCTAAAATATGAACACATTTAAGATTTTCTGCGTAATGTAATCTGCCATATATTTTTAATATTACTACGTATTTTTAGTACTATATTCTGACCTTATCCTGCTTTACTTTTTCTTACACTTCGAAGGTATCTTGAGACAGTACACGCGTAAGCACTATCATCGACATCGAACCGTAGTGGAGTATTAATAGCTGCTTTACAATAAAAGCGGGCTAGCGAAGATAAGTCAGGAAAATGGCTGAAAGCGCAGTGTTAATGAGTTCACATTGGGCATCGGGACTCATGTCTACGTGCCTCGTAGTACTTCTGTTCGCTAGTCTTCAGATCTTCAAGGCCGCCTTCACTCAGACTCGCGCAATGACCGTCCTCGGTGCGTTGCACGCGATGTGCTTCAGTATGAAATATTTAAAATGCAAGCGTAGCGCGGAAGCAATGCACATGTGCAACGGATTACGACTGAATTGCACATATTTTATTAAAGGCGTTAAATTATTTGGCATACAAAAAGGTTCAATTGATCTGTCTAAAGAAAAGCTTTAAATCGGCATGATTCATATATTCCCAGTAGATTTCCATGACTCGTTAGCTCTGGGCCGATACAGTAACACTGGATCACAGTGAATATAAATATGACAAGGAATAGCGCCAACACATAGCGTGGTGTCACGGTAGAGGAATTATAATACCTTTGTTTTGCTTCTGATAATTCAGGCGGTTATGTTGGTTCGTGGCTTTTCATTCTTCTGCTAACGGCTGTGTCAAACTTCGAGATGGCCGCGTTCGGATCCGCCTTCCAGAGCAAACTGCTTCCGGAAGTAGCGGGTTGCCTTGTTCTTAGCCTTCTTTTACTGGCACAGGTAAATACATTTTGTTGGCACAGCGAACCGTAAGTGTTTTTTTATATTCCTCCATGTATGAATACTACGTGTCGTGCTTTATCCCGCGCTGTCGATACTCTTTTCCCAACGTTCACTCTGACTGCTTTCAGCAAAACTTCATGACGTACTGCATTTTAATTGAATATTTGTTTTGTTGATTTTATATCGCAGATTCATCGAGTTTGCGCAACAACGTGTGCGCTGTTCTCATTTGTTGCGCTTTATTATTTGGCTGCCGTTTCTGTCAAGGCCTACCCAGGCCAACAGGGTAGCGGTGGCTCCTTAGGGGTGCATGAGGGTCGAGATAGGACTTCTGTAAGACATTATCAATATAACAAAGGCAACAAGAGAAAAGGAGCTTAGGTTAAGACTGATACGTATAATCAATTGTATTTAGACGCTGCTTTACAATTTCATCAAATGTGCATATCGATACTGTTAATTAAGTATGAAATACGGAATAAAAAAGAATAAAGACTGCAAGAGAGAAATTTAAGCAAGGGATAGGGCAATAGGTAAAATAATCAAATGTGTATGGATATTTAAGACACGTCTTTTGACAGTATTTAGAGGACAGCGCGTTAAGTTTAAACAAAATATTAGGAAACATTCTCCTAAGTATGTCATGTTAAAAGATAGTCCGGATATTACCTAGTAGAGAGTATAACCTGCTACGTTAGCGCTGAACTTAGTCTTATATAAAGTAAAGCCAACATAAATTAAATTTCGACGACAATTTGTTCACCGACAGGCACGGAGACAGTACATCTTGTTTTTACTAGTTCATTTCACTCATTTGCATATGGGGCCTAATACTACAGTTAGGATTGTGTACATTGTACAAAGGACATGAGATTTTATGCTTGCAATATCCGCAAGACGTGTTTTCAAAACTGACAACATCAAGTTTGAACGCATCGGCAGCGAACCAGTCTTTTGTTGTATGAACTAAAAACGGATGCAGAGAATTGTTGGCTTATCTCGTGTGTTTTGAGTTCCAGTTGATAATACAATATTCGTCCATCGTTTGTTAATAAAAAATATTGAAAATGTATACAGTGTTGGTTATTGCAAAGTGGATCACCTTTAAAAGGGAAGTGTGGTAGATACTGCTTACAATGTCGAAATATAAACAAGCTCTTGATCTAGGAAATTCTGAAAAATCATGTTTCAAATCGTAGTCTAAATGATATTCAAAACTGACTTATCTTTACATTTGCATATTAATCTATTAGACAACTAGGCTCTGTGGGAGTAAGAAAGCTAGAAAAAACGTTGGTTAGAAGCAAAGGTAGATTTTTTTGAATAATTACTGTAAGTTTTGAAAAAAGCTGAAGAAGTTGAGGAAACTATAGACTCGCTAACTTAAGGATATTAAGAAGGCTCAATAAATTTTGGCGAAAGAAAACATTTTTAAAAATTTTTTATTGTCTTATAGAGCGTATTGAACAATTTTTTGATACATTTCTCTATTTTAGTTATCGGTTATTTTAGCTATTCTCGGTTAAGCATTCGAACAGTAGTTTCTTCTCGGTAGTAGAAAATTAACACACTACATATAATTAAGATATTAGCAAAGACAGGAAACTTTACTTACTCTCTATATTTTTGTTGCCTCTCATATTTTTTGGTTTATTAAAATTGTATTTCATTGTTTTTTGTTGCGAAGAGCATTTAAATTAAGCTATCCAATTACTTGCAAATTATGAACAATCTGCCCGATTTACTTTTTATATACCATCCTTAGCACATGCTTTGTAAAAACGGTAAGTGGCTGTCCTTTAGAGATGTTCGTGCTACTATTTGGGTTTTTCGACTTTTCCGGATTTAAGCAATTTTTCATTTAGGTGATTTTTTGTTCAGCCGATCCCTTTTACGTTATTTATGCTTGTTGATCCTAATAGAGCATTTTCTGGTAGAATTAAATCATAATTTTGGCTTTCAAACGTTTCTTAGACATTAAACTAGTGTTGTTTCTTAAAATACATTTATTTTAAGTACTGCTGATGTCTTGTGTACACCGAATGGAAGGTTGAAGTGTTTTTCGGGTTTTTAAGAAAGCAACCTAATATAATAAAATCAATACGTTTTTTTTCACTGTACGGTTGCCTGACAGTTTGTAGTACTTTCTCTTGCCGCGTTCGTCGTCGTGGCGCGTTATGTTCGCCCGACTGACAGTTGTCTCAGTAGAAGGCCACTGCCACACAGCAGGGTCCCCACCATAGCAGACACACAGAATCGAGATCGACACACCAGCAGAATCATCGCACGAACCAACGCATCCAGTACGGCGCTTCCGCTGGCGGCAGACTGGAGAGGGCCAACAAACTCTCGTTGGCCGTGTTCATTTGTTGTTATTATAGGGGACCGTGGCTATGAATGATAGCGCACACATTAGTACCACATAGACGGGAGTAGCTAAGGAGCCAGCCACACAACCCGTCGACGCCAAACTTACAGAAAACCACACAGGCCGAGCAGCGACAGGCCGGTAACGCTTCAGCAAGGCCTCATCATTTTATATCTATACACGCCCATAGCAAAACGTACAACAGACAGGTCACTGCCGAAGACATGCAACTGGCAGCGACATGCTCACGCTTCACCGAATCGAAACCACAGTCAGACGGCCCATAAACAGGGAGCAAGCTCTCACACTCTCTTGTCAAACCCTCTCGTACCTTCTCTGAGTGCTACTGCTGCTGATGGCTCACTACAGCGCGGCGGCGCCAACAACCAGCAGGTCCAGTGAGGGCCGCCCAGCAGGCAGCTAGAGTCGTCAGCGGCAGAGTCCCGGCCTGACTAGAGCAGAGCTTGTCCTTTGTGAAGAGAGCGGAAGGACCACTTGACGAGTGGCGGCGCGAAGGATCGCGAGCTGCTGCTACTGCTGGCCTGAAATGGACAAAGTGGATACGGACTGCTTCAGAGCCAATACAGCGTTGTTATACATTGAGTCAGTAACATACATTCGGAAGCTGCTGGCTGTAGCAGTAACAGTACGAGAGGGCGCAGCCACCGCACCGTACTCAGAGCCGATTTGGAACTGCTTGCTCCGAGCAGGCGGCGCCATTCCTGCTGCTACAAGTGCATCGGATGCTCGTGGAGTATCCGAAACAGACAGACAGCGAGGTACACAGACACACTCACACAGGCACAGAGACACAGGATGTCCACAGCCAAAGACCGACAGACACCACCCCAATAGATGAAGATACGACTCCGCTCTCGTGCGGCAGCGGCAAACAAACAGGCGCGCTGAGAGCACCGAGCGGCTGCTCACAGCTTTCCGCCGAAGAGGAGCTGAGCCGCTGAAGTCTAGCAGAGCTTGCCGCGGCGCTAATACACGCTGCCAGCGGTACCATTGCCAGCGGCCGCGGAGAAGGCAGCGGGAAGGAGCATCGACAGCAGCAGCAGCAGTGGCGGCAGCAGCAGCAGCACGCACAACAGCGGGTCACGCTTGTCGGCTCTGGGCTCTCTGGCGGCGGGTGACGAGGCGAGATGGCCTGCCAGAAGCGGGCGTAGACAGCCATTCGTTTCGTGTTGCTGCTGTGTTGTATTGCTTCTGGAGAAGAAGTGGAGAAAGAGTGCGTGGCAGCAAAATGCTGGTGCTTCTCTGCTGTTGTGCTGTGGCCAGCTCGGCGCGGTTGATGGGTCCGCCATCTTGAATCGAGCAGCAGTAGCAGCAGCAGCAGCAGCAGCAGCAGCAGCAGCAGCAGCAGCAGCAGCACCACCACCACCACCACCACCACCACCACGATCGTCGTCGCTGCTGCTGCCGCCGACAGCCGCCGCAGCGGCCGCCTGCAGTGGCCGCGAGAGAGGGCTCTCCTCTAGCGACAAGGACTGTGTGGTGATGGTGATACTGTTGTGTGGGGACCGACCGACCGACCGACCGACCGAGCGACCGAGCGAGCGAGTGGCGAGTGCCGACACTGGCGACCATCGTCGTCATTGTAAGGGACTGCAACTGCTACTACAACTACAATTATTACTAGTAATGCGTGTGTGTGAGTGTCCCTGATGATGATCAGCCGTCTTCTGTGGTGGAGTTCTCACTAGACTAAATGTAAGCACGGTGGACGCGAGGCTTGACGGCTAAACGTTTCAGAAACAATCCTACTATCACTGCTACAGAATAATAACATAACTACACATTGCTCCAGCTCGCATCATCTGCTGCAGCTGCTGCCACCACTATTGCTACCTATTACCTAACCTTACCTATCATCATTCAACGGCTTCGGCAGCAGCGTCAAAAGATTCGACTTGGAAATACCGTCGCAATACAACAAGAGAGTGTGTCTATGTGTGTGTGTATGTGTCTCTGTTATTTAGAAGTATGCTCAGAATACGGCAGTAGAGAAACATCAATATACAAAGCTATAGTGTGGATTAATTGGTTGAGCTCGAATCTCTGCCGTTGCTTCTGCGGCTGTACAAACTGCAGTAATTTACGCTTGAGCCAGCCAGAATAACAATAACATCAAAAACCAAAAAAGGACGAAGCACTTTGACGGGAATTAACGTATGTCGACCGGCTAGTAGCCAGAAATCAGCTACCAGGTGGCGATGGCCGAACTGGCCCTCCTGAAGCGACGGCTCGCGTGAACTCAGCTTGCCCACATATCGGTCCGTCTGTCCGCATGGAGCCAAAACGGATTACAATAAGGGTATTATTTCTATGACCGGTAATCGCGTGCGTAAATAGCAAGGTGTCTGAAGCAGTGGTGGAGCTTAGTATACTCTAGTCATTCAGCAACAAGGATCGAAAGCCTGGGCTGTAACGAGGTTTCAAACTGGCGATTGGAGCGAACACAACGGAAGTGGGCTTTATGCTACTGGTCCCAGCTCCCAGGAACGACTAGCACGTAACAAAGCACATAGCCGCGGGTCGTGTATCGCCGTTCTGCAAAGCCACGCCGGGAGGAATCAGATGCGTTGGCGAGGCAACAGCTAATACACTAACTAGCAAGCCAGCCAGCAAGTCAGCCAAGCCAAGTCAATATAGCAATAGCGACAGCAGAAATTGGAAACAGAAAAGAAACGGGACAGAACAATAGAAACCCAATAGCAAGCAGCCGCGGACTCCTTTCGGTAAAGATAGTAATAGCACGTACGTAACGTACTACGATCTATATATTACGAACACAGAAGGAGACGGCGCGCCTTACCGCCGTCGGGCTACATATAGTGCGCTATTTCGGATTCCCTAACGATCGAAATTGGCCTCTACCATCAGAAATTAGCAAGTCAGAGACTGAATTAGCATCAGAAATAGGAAAACACGTTATCGTCAATGCCGTACTTGTTCACACTAACTGCAAGGCCAACGAAGTCGCCTTGTCACACGCGACCGTAATAACGATTGTGAAGCGGCGACGGCGGCGACGGCAACAGCAAAACTGTCTTAGTCGTTTTCCCTCATCGTCCGCGATCATTTTACCCTTCCAATTCCGTCATCTATAGCCGAACCTTCGCGTCAGCCAGCGCACGTCAGGCTTCGGCCGCACACGTAACGATCGCGACTCGATGCCTGCAACCTAGCTAACCGCTCGTTGCCGATGGCTAATATATCCGCATACATCTATGTATACGTATACATTACTAAATTCCGCCAATTTTACTTTACAAGTTTCTATTATTAAAGCAATTATTAGTGTTGCTGCTGCTGCTGCTGCTGCTGCCGCCGGGGAAAGAAGCGATTCTTCGTTGCTACTGAGTTACTACTCGTGGTGATCGTTTGGAGCCACCAATCACTTACTTCCGCGCCTACTCCGCTCTCAATGATACTGTGCCCCTGTGGAGGCGCCGGCAGTGGCGGAAGCAGTTAGCGGTAAATTCGAGCTGTTCGTAAATCCTCCGTTTGTTGTTTGACGTCGGCGGTTTTGTGCGCTGTTTGTTGCGTTTGTACTTCTAAGTTGCTCGTGCTTGAACCCACTGTTGCAATTGCCCCCTGCTGTTGATACTGGTTGATGGCGGTGTGACGGTGATCGTTGCTGCAAAGCAAACAAACTGAATCACACGCTCAGCGACAGAACGGAAAGCGTCGGGATCAACAACAACAAGAGCTACGCGACGCTGCAGAATAGAGGTCAGCGAAACAAGCAAACGGCAAATACAATGGGCTAGTTTGAAAGGCCCCCATAGCTGTTGGTCTATACTAACTTGTTTATGTGGCGGTTCGTGCTTACATGTCAGAGCGAACAGCCAAACAGCCAGTAATCGGCAATCAGCACAAATCTCGTGCGTTGTCCCCCATTCCGTCTCGTTGCGATTAGCTGCTGCTTAGCAAAGAGCAACAGCCAGACAAGGCACTAGCAGAACAATCCACGAGGACGTCGGCGACAACGAAGAAACGCAGAGCGAAACGTAACGCGAATTTCTACGCACGACGATAACAACCGCCTGTGCGGACAGCGAGGTGCTAACGCAGGGGCTTAGATAAACAGAAGAACGAGAAGATCCGCGAAAGAGCAGCGGAAACAACAGCAGCAGCAAGATTGACGCCAAGAGCATACATCGAATCGTCAAACAAAAGGGGCACCAGGGAGCGGACAGAGCAAAACATAGTCCCAAGCTAATAGTGATCTTTGAGCGGGGTCGGAAAAAAACGAAGCTTCAGCGACGATCAAATCAAATTCTAACGCAAGCGAAACGCACCGATCGCTGGTGGCAAGGCGTTCAGTGCATGTTTTTCTGCCTGCGCTGGTCCGTGAATGTGCGTGGTATGAGCCGGAACGTGTTAATGTTCCATGGATGTGGTGCCGGTGAGTATGTTCTACAGCAACTAAAGTTTTTGGAAATTCTTCTATGCCACTGTGCTAACCGGAAGAGGGCTCACGGAGCTGGAAACGACGAGTGCGTGGTGACTTGTGTAATAGTCAACCCGTTATTGTAGCCAAAACAAGAGGCAGCAGCAGTAGCTGCTGGAGAGTAATTTAATCCGCGATTTCTATGCGGCAGCGCGTTCCTCTCTCTCCTTGCGGCTTGACATCACTCCCTGTAAATTTTTCTTTGTCGCTTCTTCAAGCACCGCTCAAAAATCGCTACACAGCGACGACGATTTCGACCATCTTGCAGTCGACTATCTGCATTATGCCTACTTACCTCCAGTGTTGCCGGGCAGATCGATAACGTCCGGTGACGTCGTGGTGTAAGGGCGTGCACAGTAGCGGTTGCAGTTCCGACAGCTGTGGTTCATGCAGAAATTGGTCAGTTCTCGGTCTAGCGCTGGGCGTAGCAGCAAGGCAGTCGAAAAGGACCAAGATCCGGTGTTCGAAACGATCTTAGCGGTGTTTAAAGGTTAAGTAGTTTTCCGTGTTCTGGAAGTGTAGCCCGCGTCGAGTCGTGGACGTGGGGATGCAAAGTCTCCGAGGACGAAGGGGGGGCTTACCAAAGCCCGGTTACCGCAGCAGTAAAAAGCCCCGCTGGGACCGGCGGCGCGGCTGCTAAGACAGCAGCAGCTGCGGCAGCGCGGTTTACTTTTACAACAAACACAAACACACAGATCTCAGACCAGTGTATCGCTTGACGATTATTGCCACGCTTAACTGTGTAGTCAATGCTGCTACTATTTAGTAGAACTAGAAAAGGTCGTCCTACATAGCCACAAACTCCCGCCTATTCTTCACCTCCTAATGAGTTGGAGTAAACAGCACAGAATCATAGAAATCGATAAGAGCAGCGGCAACAATAACCACTACAATTAGGAATCCGTCAAATCGTTCGGCGGTAAGAAAAAGTCAGCCAGAACGCAAGCGAGTAAATTTAGGTTGCCGCGGGAACGGCAGCAGTGCATGACGCTGAACAAATGCATGACTCGAATCGTCAATAGACGGTGACCGTGGCAGCAGGTGATCATACGATCAGGTGAGTTCGGTGTGAAGGCAATTCTTTTAAGTAAAAGTCATCAAATGTTATTGAGGGGTTCGATTTTTCGATGCTTCTTTATTTTCTGCTTTGCTTTTTAAGCGTCCTCAAAGTAACTGTTTTCCTCAAAGCCAAAATCGCGATTTAAGCGATTCATGAACTGGATACATCCGTAAACGCAAATCCAATGTGGCGACAGGTACATACACCGATAGAGTGAAGAGTTGGCGTTTATATACACAGAGTAAAACAATGACAGCGGCACGGAAACGTATAAAGAGGACGTAAACTGATCTAAACAAGTGAACAACATAAAGAGCAACAGTTGATGAGTCTTTATAAAAAAAATTAGCTGACGCGTACTGCAAGCAAACTGGGCGTCGAGCCCGCGCGTATTGTCGTTGCGTGTTGCTACCTTTGTCCAGTTGTTATGATCTTACGGACAATTCATGCACCAACTTTGGGTCAATTTGTCTTATTCTGGGTCATACAAAAGTCATGGTGATAGCCGAGGTCGTAGTGAAACTGGTATCGCAAGCGAATTTTGAAGACGTGACCTGTTCGAATCTAGAAATGCGCAAAAAATAATTTTTGGAAAGATTTTCTGAGAAAGAAATATTCTTCATCCCCTGAGGAGTTATATTGCAAAGCGTATCAACAATGCCGAAGGGACACAGATTTGATGGTTACGTAGTCATAAGGGCCGAGTGCTAATATCTTACGGCTTCCCCAGCAGTGTTTAGAGACGAAGATTGTGTGGCACCCTGTGCCACGGATCGATTAAAAAACGTCTTTTGGAACACATAACAGCCTTTAATAATGCCAATGGAACATGAACAAACATAGCATATTCTAAATTTATATAAAACAGAGGGCAATAAGGGAACAAACGAAATGATTATCTACATTAATGAAGTATATTTAAAAGAAATGCAGGTTTTACTGATAATAAGTAAATATAATGGTATACAATTCATATCTTATTTATAATGCTCGTGAGTGACAACTGCTAAGAGAACATGCCTGAAAATAACGTGCTAATCAGATATTAGCTAAAATCATTGCCTCATTTCGAAGGTATTCAGGGTACCAATTAAAATTCAGTACATCTGTCGAAATTATAGCATATACAGCTGGAAGAATTTTAATTGTGGGATATGCCTGATCTATTGCTCATGACAAGATATACCTCATAAAAAAGGCTATTACTTTCAGTCTCATTGTGAATTTTCCTTCTGAGAGATTTCGCTTTAGTTTGGACTTTATATTTATATTACTTCAATCAATGCTTCTTTGACCTAGTCCTGTTTTTTTTTATCTTCATGTTCGTTATACTGTTCATTTGACAACGGCCATTATGAAATGGTGACTAGTGACCTATTGGGGAATATCGATGCTAAAGTTTTCCTCCCAGACCTATCCAGTTGTTGTCTGTTGCATTTAACGTATCGATATTGCAAAATTAAGAAGACAGTTGTTTCTTTTAAAAACACAAAGACATGAAGACTTCAAGGCATATATCGTGGTCACGCAGGTGGCACGAATTGCTATGACTGACGTCAGCGTGTATAGTAAACCGCGGACGTTCACTGTCTTGATAAACCCAACGAATGCCGTTTTTCCTAATCAACACGGCCGACTTAATTTCGACCGTCCATTCTAAAATGCGCTTCTATTTCCGTTTTGGTTCAATGCGTTGCAGGTTGTTGAGCTACTCACTGTAGGTTGCGCAGGAAACAGCGTGATTTGTGGTGCGTGGCTTGCAGGTGATCGTGTGTTCCACTAGCAAGACAGGACGGCCGATACTCGGACTGTGTTTTTCCCGTAGAAATGGCTGCTCCCCCACCGACGCAGCAACAGTATCCTCCGCCGGCGGGTCAGCCACAGCAGGCACAGGGCTACTACGGTGACCCGCAGCAGCAGCAGCAACAGCAGCAGCAGCAACAACAACAACAGCAGCAGCAAGCCACATCCCAAGCAAACATGGTGAGGATACGATTTTAAATGACCACAGCCTTTTTAGCCATCCATAATTGTATGATATGAATTATCATCATATCATACAGTTAGACAGTTCATGGTTGTACAGTTCTTATTTAATACGTAGCTTATCCCAGGCCGTCCTAGGGCGAGATAAACATCAAATAACGAAAAGACGACGTTTATCCGTTCACAAAAAAGACCACTTATAGGCGCGTTATAGAAGATATTTTCCGTTGCAGGAAATGATCCTCTAAGTGACATCATTGTCCCATAGACAGGGCAGCAATTCTAACAATATCATGAATATTTCCGGTTATATATGGCACAGATTGAATGAAATTTGCTGATGCTCCTAACAGCTGATGGATACAAGAAGAATTTTTGCATAAGCCAACGATTAATTTCAGAAAACTTCAGAAACCCAACGTACTAAAAATACACTTTAGTGCCAAGTTTATGAGTTACTTAAGTTCATGATGATAACCAAGTTAACTTCAACCTTTTTACAGCACACTAAGCATTTTGTGAGTGCGGCGTTTGAGCACAAATTCAATTTGACACATCTTTTTCCATTTCGTTTGTGCTCTTTAATCTCTGCTTAATAGCCACCTCCGTCTAGTCAATTAGGTGGAGGTCCTTCTCAAGGACATGGATACTTTGCCTATCAGGGTCCTCAGGGGTACGGTGGTCAGCCGGGACCTACTCAGGGAGGTCAGGTGCAAGGTCAAGGGCCCGTTCAAGGATACGGTAGCGACTTGTATCGGGCCGCAAACCAGCAGCAGGCTCAGCAACATCAGCACCAACAAGGAGGATATCAGCAGGGACCCCAGGGCCCACAGTATGGCCGTCTTCAAGCTGGTGGCCCTGGCCAGTGGCCCGCTGGACCTAGTACACCGCAATATCAGCTAGGACAAAACGGGGTTTACCCAGGCCCCACAAGCCAAGGGCCTCCTGGAGGGCCCCAGGTAGGCATTGGTCAAGCGCCTCAGGGATACCCTGGTGCCGGACACGCTGGACAAGGATACCCAGGTTACTATCAACAAGGCTACCCACAGGGCCCACCTCATTATCAAACAGCGGGAGGGTATCAAGGTAAGTCGAATTATACTAGACGTCAAATTTAGTTCTTACCAAATTTTTTAGTAGACTAGAAATTTTTTGCTACACAACTTTTTCACCGTTGCATTATGTGGACCATAAGCATGACGGTAGTACTTTTGTAATAATAAGCATATTTCTAATCGAGCTATTTATAAACTTTGTTTAATCAACTTGTAAAATGTAAGGAAACAGCTATTGCAAATATTATATTGATGTACTGATATATGCCAGATGGAACACGTAACTATTCGGTGGTTGAAATCTTGACGTAAGCGATCGTGATTAAATTTAGCTGTTTATTGCATACATTGAAATAATTGACTGAATGGCAAACGAGGTATGGCATGGGCTTCTCGGTACTAAGTACTTGGCATTGTACTAAAGCTGAATTTCCAATAAATCGCTGTGCAGGGCCGAAGTGTCCGCATGAAAAGCTTCAGTTATGGTTACGTAGGGACGTAATAACTCATTTGTCAAGCCCAAATATGGATCATGAATGAGTAACGCTATTTTATAGGTGGGCCTTCTTCGGTTGGCGGATATCCACCTGGCGGCCCTGGAGGACCAGGAGGTCCACCAGGTTATCCTCCTGGTAGCACACAAGGCACACCACAGGGTCCTCCACCTGGGCACAAGGTCAATCCCTTGCAATCGCTACAGAAGATGTTGCCGGCTGCTTCACCTACTCCTAGCGGTCCAGGAGGGTGGCCTCCTGGAGCACCTGGGCCGGGGCAACCGCCACAGCCTCCGCATGGTAATGAGTAAATGCAGAACACCAAGCAATTTGATAATTGAAGCGATGTAAAACGGTAACGATTAGGTCTAACAAATTCTGTAGCGTTATGTTATTCAACAGTTGTTATACGAGAAGAAGTATCAAATCGGTTTGCTCAACAGTGGTGTATAGAAAAAATTAATAACGTTTTTTCGTCGGCCTAACATATTTCATTTGGTTGCTGTCAATATAGGAGGTGGGTATCAAGGATACCTATCTCGTGGCAACTCGTATTATGCTGGGCCTGGTCATACTGCCCAGTATGACGGATATCCCGGTAGCCAGCAACAAGGCCCACCTCAAAGTTATGGGGGCGTGAGCGCTAGTGGCCAAAACGGTGGGGCAGCGCCCGGTTGTTACCCTCGAAGTGGCACACCTGGCTCATTACCTCCGCCTGCTAGCCCGGCGTCATCTTGTGGAGGGACGTCTGCTAGTATGCCCACAGGAATAGGCCCCTCAAGCGAACGTGTTACGCCAGCGCCCAGCAATTCTAACGGCAATGGTCCCACAACTGGAGCAGGCCCTGGCGCAAATTGCGACCAAAGACGAGGCTCGGTGGACAGCGAAACTGGGAGCTATTACAGCGCCGGCAGCGTTACGCCAGGACCGCAGGTTGCAACACCAGGAAGTGGCCCTGGTGGTGGTGGAGGAGGAGGCGGTAGTGGGAGCGGATCAGGCTCCGCAGCGACTACTGGCAATGCTCAAGGAGGTCAATCAGGAACTGGTGGAGCGCAACACAGCACCACGACTGACAAGAAACTCGGTGCTAAACTACCCGATATCGTGCCAAACGAGAGCTACAGTAGCCAGGGTAGTGGTGGCCAGGGAGGTTCGAGACCCCCATCGACTTCAGGCAGCATTGGACCCCCGCATTCGGATGTGTCGTCGCTCTCCGCTAGCCCGGGATCTTCAGTAAGGACGCTTCCTTTGTGTTTCTAGATAGCTGTTGAGGTTTATTGGAACTTCAACCGCGGCCAGCAAGAGAAAGCTGCCAGACCGGTGTAATTTCATCAACTATCGATGTGTCTGTTTTATATACAATCCGTTATATATTATACCGCTTTTTCGCCGAAAGCTTCCTTCAATATATTTTTCAGCGAAAACAATCAACATCTGTCGTTATTTTACTCCACTGTAATATAATAGATGTTTTTGGATGCTTTCCTTTTACAGGCTGAACATTCACAACAAGGGGTAAGTTCTGGTGGGCAACCACCCGGGGGAAAAGCGGGACCATCAGCATCACCGGGGCCTTCTCCTTTGGCTCAACAACCTTCTGGTGCCATGACGCCTCCGGCAGCCCCTTTAAGCGGAGCAGGATCGTACTGTCATCCAGGGCAACAGCACCCGCTTTATCCACCTCCCCCGCAGGGTCAGCAGCCAAGTTTGAGTCCAGAGTTTCCGGCACAGAAGAAGCGTGGCCGGCCCTACGGGAGTAAGAACAAAAAGCCGAGAACGTCTCCCGGAACAGGGGCAACTCCTGCACCAACGTTCCCGGAAAGAAGCCCAGGAAGCGGCCCAACAACGCCGACAGGACGAGGCAAGCGTGTGCAGCAGCAGAGATCACCGGCACAACAAGGTGATCAGTACTCTCAAACAAGGCTTGTGGGCCCCATAGGCCAGTTTCCTCATCAGGGCCATTACCCTCAGCAAGGGCCTCCAATAGGCGGTCCAGGCGGCCCATTTGTCGGCACCATGGTCGGCGCCCAGCAAGGTGGGCATCCGAGTCACCTTGGTCAAATGTCAGCTGGGGCCCCTCATCACCTTCATCCAGGTCATCATCCAGGACATCCTCATGGTCACCCTGGTCATCCAGGAGGCCAACCAGGAAGTGTGGGTTCCCATGATATTCGAGGCAGTCAAGGACCTCCTGGTGGTCCTGGTGGCCATCCCGGAACCCCAATACCGCCCGAAGCCAACAACGGTATGCCAGGTGGGGCACGTCTTGGGGGACCTCCTATGGGACCTGGTGGAATGTACTCGCCCGTTAAACAGCATATGGCAGGAGGCGCTCATGGACCGCCCAGTCAAATATCCGCAATGGGTCAGTCATCTTACGGACCCCATGGACCGCAATTCGGTCCACCAGGGAGCATGGGCGCTGGAAGACAAGGGCCTCCACGGGCCCCGATGCTGGAACAACAACTTGGAAAATCTTCACAGCATCATGGTGAGTCAGTGCAGTTTAAATATGGAAAACACTAGTTTGTTATTAATGGTTTTTCATCCTTTTACTGTCTTTTTAAGTAATGCAAAAAAAATAAAAAGAACAAAAATAATTGAGAAAAATAAGAAGACACACATTAAAATGTAAGAAATGTTTTTATTTAACGATTTACATTTAACGATTCACTTATACTCTAACGTTTACGACATTCACACAATTTATTGTGTGTCTAGAACATCGTCGGTCACTTCATTACCTGTGCAAATTATTGGTCATGTTTATATGGAGATTTATATACTTCTATGACTAACTGTAAATATAACAGAAGCTATAAATATATGTAGACAGCAAATAATGACGGTATTTTTCACGAAGTTAAAATTCGTATAGAAATTATTGGCTTTGACTAGGTACATAATTAGAGTTTGCATTTTTAACTTTTTTTGTTCAAGGCATTGCAGGCCATCCAATTCCAGCTCAGTGTGGAGGAGTTGCTACTGTTCCACCAAACGCAAACGGCGGTCCCCTCCGTGAACTCAAGCAGCTTCCTTTGGAAACGTGTCCAGTGCCGGCTATCAGTCATGCCCCGCCACCCCCTGAGGGGGTTAAGATTACCAAGGTAATTTAAAAGAAGGTGAACAAAACATCTATTATTTGTACGCATTTTTCTCAATGTTTACCTAAATATCCTACCATTATTGAACAGCACCTAAAATGCGCATCGTAATGGTGGACCTGTTTCTATGTTGTAGTAAAATTATGAAAATATATGTCAATAGAGTAAATGACTTGTCATATTTCTTCAAAATATGATAAGTCATTTATGGCACGTACATAGAATAAATGTATTATGATACAAAAATACGATGCGAACTTGCTGACAACAAATAGCATGCAGGAGCGCAGAATTGGTATTGAAATTATGTGATGATAGCAGACATTGATCGGATATTACTAGACGTTTAAGGGAACTCTGTCTGTGTTTGATAATGCAATGATTTTGTTGATGCCGAGCGACAACAACGAGGTGAAATAGTAATGCGATAGGCGCTGACTTTAGTCTTGAAGGATACAGTGATCATTCTTTTTATTACTTTTCTGTGATTCGTTACCTTCAAATGCTTACGCAAAACTTGTATTTTAAGAGAGTCGGCTGATCTATAGTTCTATGCAGTTTACAGCGCATGCTCGTGATAAACTACATTTCAACACCAATTTTCTTGTTGTTAACCCCAAGAATGGATATTGTGTAATACTAACGTCCATTATTCGTCTAATTCACTAAAATCTTTCCAATGTGGTCGTGCTTTATGCTCTTATATCGTACGTTTTTCGTGTCCCATCTCGCTCCCAGGTCTTAAACAACCATATCCCAGCTGGTCTTTCGCTCAAGAGATCTGCCAGTGGCTCGGGAGCTTTCTCTGGTCCATTCCTCCGACTTAAAGGAAGTCTGACGCGGCCAAGTAACGTACGTGTAGTCAACAACGGTCTACAACGGTCAGGTACTGAGAAGGGAACTGATGAAGGCGGGAGCACTGCTGGATCAGGTAGTAAGACTGGAGCGGCTTCTGGAGGCGTCCTCGGGCCAACGGCTGGAGGCGCTAGTCGGGCAGCCCGTAAAGCCGGCACTGCTATTCACCTATCGACACTCAGTCCTGGCTATGATACCGTTACGCGTGACCCTTCGTGGCTGTGCGCACTCTGTTTAAGTGCGTCGCACGAACATGGACTAGGCGATTTATTCGGACCGTACTTCTGGAGTACGTCGGAGCGGTCACTTCCACCGCCTGCCTATATTCTCGAAGCTATGCGCCGACTTGCTAGTAAGCTGAACGCACAAAAGCCGCAGCTCGTCGATGCCAGCGATGAGGATGAGGCGACGGGTGGTGGAACTGGAGCCGGCAAAAAGAAGAAAACCGGTGGCCAACTCGGCAAACGGAAGCGTTCGGCAGGAATATCGGCTACCACATCGACCGAGGCACCTCTCACGGTCGAGCAGGAGCAAATGCTCGCAACAAGTCTGCGCGCCGAATATTGGGTACATGAGGATTGTGCTTGTTATACTCAAGGTAGGTGCTAACTTAGTGTAAGCTAGCAGAAGAGGCTAATGATAATAATAATAATCATGAATAATATTCATTATTAATTTTACCACAAAAAATAGTCCAAGCTTTCCTTTGTAATAATCCTTTATTATACGACTTTATAGGTGTTTATCTGGACGCCAAAGGTACTCCTCAAGGCCTCGAGGAAGCTATTCGTGAAGCTGCTCGTAGTTCTTGCGCATTTTGCTCTCAGTCTGGCGCTACGCTGGCGTGCGTCGCTCGCCATTGTTCGACCGTTATGCACGTCCATTGTGCGCGCCAAAGTAACGCGTTTGTCAACAGCGAGAACTTTAGCATGCTTTGTAGCAGACATAAACCACCCGCCACTGCAAAAGAGAGCAACAGCAGCAGCAACAGCAGCAGCAGCAGCAGCAGCAACAGCAACAACAACAACAACAACAACAACAACACCACAAAGTCGCAACAACAGGTGAGTAAAGTAGATTATATAACTATGGTATTCGCAGGCAAATCGTTGTCATGCTGAGATTACATTATCCAGAAGAATGCATTGAGTCCTCTAGAAGAAATAGCCATAGCAATTCTCTATATAGAGAATTGCTATGGCTATTTGAATTGATATCATTATATGTCATTCTAAGAATATATATTCTTAGAATGACATATGATATCAAAGTAAATGTTTTTGCCTGTCCCGTATTGCCAGTAAAAATAGTAGACTGGCCCTGCTGAATACTGGTGATCTATGTAAAATTACGTAGAATGAAATAACCATGTTATCCCATAAAAGCACTAGAACGTAGATATTACGTGTTCTTCGGAAGTGGCCCTTTTATTTGAAGTTTATTTGAAGTAACTTCAGATTACTTACGCTTACTATATACATAGGCGGATGCGTTTAGTATGTATTATCCTGTCCGAGTCGTAACCCACCGAGTTAGCTCCGGATTAACTCTGACTTTATTTTTCTATCAGGTGGCTACGACGACTCGCGTAAATTAGAAAATCCATCGGCAAGGTTGAAGTTCATACAGCCGAGCGGCAGGCCGCCGGCCAAGCAAATAATTTCTCTGTAGACACTAGCCTCCCGAAACAGAAACTGCAAAAAGCCTCGATACTGTTAGTCATTGCAGCTCTGAGTCAGCTTCCGAAGTATGAGTGGATCGGGGAAGCAAGGAACTGCAACCAATATATTATACCGCAAAAACGAACACAAAACAGAGGCGCTCTGGCGGCACAACTGTTGCAGTTAGCTACGGAACAGGGTCTTAAGCTCAACACAATGGATTAAAGAGAACAATGATGTAAAGGCGAATGATGGTAATGCAAATTTATGGCGGCCTCTTCACCAAGACTGAATTGTTTGCTCGAAGTTCCAATAATGAGCGCTGGCTCTTCAGGCACGAAAGACGATTCGGTTTTCCGGTTGGTGTTCATACGCCGAAAAAGGCGTAGCCATGATAATGTTGTGGTGGCTTGAACGGTGTACACCTATCATGGTCGCATTGACCAAAATTAGCAGAGTGGAAGAGGCCGCAGTCAGCCCCACAATACGCGGCAGATACGGAATCAGCAGACTCTATAACTGGGGTGTGAGGAATTCATCCAGGTCGAATGAAGCTTAGTAGGCAACCGTCGAATGAAGATGGACAGCCTTAATTCTCTTATATTCGCTATTATTGACCTATTACAGTAGTCATAACTGATTAAAGCATATTAGCAAAAACCGAGGGTATTTTCGGCCAGGACTTCTTGCATATGAAAGAGTCAAAGATCAGACGAACATATCCTTGGTTGCTTGTCAAATTTTGTAAAATTTCATAAAAATTTCCTTAAATACATTTGTTTGTCAGACATTCTGTGATGAAAAAAACGTTATCAAGGATCACACTCCACGAAGCTTTAGCTCGCTGGTTGTCTTTTAGACTGAGGCTGTTTGGATAGTCATTCGATTGCCAATTAACCACATATGAATGTATTTAAAAAAAGAAAAAACGTGAGAATGTTTTCCATCCAGTGCTGCCGCTGTTGTGTCAGTTGATTGGCATTGTTGTACATAATGATTCCTGTATTGCTTGACGCAGCTAAATCTGCTTACCGGCGCCGGTCTAAGTCTATGAAATAGTACGGTGCTTGTTAGCGGGTGACGCTGATCATGAAGGCAGATAAGGGTTATGATAATTCTAATGCGAGTGTGTAATCCTTCTCAACCATATGCCCAGGGGCTGTTGTCAGTCCAATATGTATTATATTATGGGCAATAATACTAATCAGTAAGTATATGATAGGCAAAAGATAAAGAGAATAATAGTTATAATGACATTATGATTATTGATACTAGGGCGAGTATGGAGAGTAAAGATTAGCAGGCAGCGCTAGATGCACCTGTAGAACGGGATAGCAAAACCTATATGTATGAATAGATATTCGTAATAATGGCAAAATATTGGATAAAATCTACTGTGAAGCTGATTTTGCCGCCAATTATACGAACCTCGCTCCAACGTATCGCCAGCCTCCCCGTTACAGAAGCTAAAGGTAACTGGGCAAAACTATTTATCATTCGTCGGGATAAATGCGAAGTTTTACATTTGGCGTCCAAGACCCGTTTTTCTTTCAACTGCCATCTTCCTCGTAGGATTAACACCATGATAATATGCTTTGAAAGCGGATATGTGAGAACTGTACGTGACACAAGCAGGGTGAAAAAAAGCAATTTTGTGAATGGATTTATGCATGCGGCTCTCCTGTATATTTAACGCGAATATGCAAGTTTGGCGGCGAACGTAACTTGACCTCTTAGCTCAACAACAGTAAATGTGGGTTCTGGACAGTTCTGTATGATAAAAAGGCGGAGTAGTAACAAAAACAAAAAAAAACTAACGACATCTTGGTCCTTTGTGCTCAATCGCTTGTTGGCGCTATACGCGTCTGACACTTGACAGCTCGAACGAAATAGACGGGTCCTCTACATAGCGACAATATATATATATATATATATATATATATAACGACGACAAATACAATGGGTAGAACCACCTAAATGTTGGCTATGTCGCACTGGGTTTCGACAATGTCGCTTTTCGGCGATCTTATTTGAAAGTGGATCACATACAAAAAGATCTACGGGTCTATTTTTCAACTGCAGTCCCGTTAGCATAACTCATTAGTAATATTTGGATAGCAAAACATAGGGTTGAAAAGGCTTTGTTTGAAATATTCCTAACGACTCCTATATTCATCTCGCATCAACAAATTTCAACAGAGAAATTTTTGAAAATGACTAGAAGTCGTTGTCGATGTGACAATCGTAAGATATCAATATAACGGTAAGAAAGATCGATATTATATGGTAACTACCAAATGCATTGATTCGACAGTCAACAAACTTTTGTACAACAAAGTTATATATATATATATATATATATATATATATATAACTGTAAAATTTTGAACGGGACCGCTTTTAGTACACCTGGTTTTTCTTCATGACTAGTTCAGCCCTAACTGAATCTTCCTAGCTGACTCTGCTGCCGATATTTGTATTTGGAACAAACGATAGATTGAGTGGACGAGGTTTAACAAAACGAATTTGGACAGTCGCTCTTCTTTCGATTGTTATACAAACAAATAGCTCATTTGGGATCAGTTATTATAATTCGTTTCGGGTTTGTGTTTTAGATTTAAGAGGGAAAGGCGAAACAACGCAAAGGCTGGCGACGGTCCCACCGCGAGTGTGTGTTGTACATTAGATGCAAGGCTCTTGTCATGTCTTGTTATAAACAAGTGAGCGAAGTGACCCGAAAACTAAGGCGAATGCGCTTGTAAATAGCATCATTTTATTATTAAGTTAGATATTCGTAACGCTATGTGGTGATGCTGAATTAGGTATCACCGTGTAGCCTATGTATAACGTTTAAAGTGACAAATGAATTTCCATTGCAAAATAATGTTGTTGCTTATTATTTCATCTTGCGTATTCGTGATATTATCGGACACGGTCAGGACAAAATAACCGATAATCTTCGCTTGACCCCTATTGGTTACCCCGAAGTAATTGTGAGTTTATAAAACCCGTAAGCAAATAGAACTGTTTGTTATGTTGAAATATATTTAAGTTCACTGAGTGACTACTACTATTATCATTATTAATGCTTGCAAAAAAAAAAAACTGACAGATCTCATCGGTGTCGGACAACGCATCTGACCTAATGGTAGTGATTATCGCGTGTATGTGCAAATGAAGTGAATCGACACTCCATTTTACACAGAATCTCTATGGCTTTCTGCCATCTATCAAATTGTGGGGTGAGGCCGAATTTTCACCTGTGCTGTGCCTATTTAGACGCACAATAAAGGTACTAGCGTATCAAAGGACCATTTGGAACGGCGATTGCGTGATGCACACACATGCTGTACACAGCAAAGACCACCTTTTTGCTTTTATCCCTTGTGAGTTCAATCGACGCAAGCCATAGTTTTCTATTCTAGATTAAGGCGACGGGCGATTTATGTTAGTTTTCCATTACCTAATAGTCATACCGCTAGCAGCAGTTCGGAGCAATTCTGCAAAGGCAGAATAATGTTGTTAAAGTTCAATTCGATTACTCTAACATTCGATCGAGGTTGTACTCCCTGAGTGTGAGGCAAAGTACTATGGCACTGTCTTGCTGGTATCGCTCCATGTGCATGATCACGTGCCTCTCACCCGCCGCCCATGAAGGGTTTTGTAAGGCGTTTAATCAGAACCTGGGTTACAACGGCTAATGACAGTGATTTTATGCGAAGGCGTAACGTGGTACGCGTCGGCAGCAGAAGAGGTAGGTGCTCAACACCACCCACGGTGTTTATACAGATAGGTCATTGACTTCGCGGAGCACATCGTTAGAGGAATAGGCTATGCAGAAACGACGAGACCGTTAACTAGCATACTTTCGTGAGAACATTAACTAATCTAAGTTGATTGAAATCGACCCTCGGAAATGCAGAATCTGTCCATATATCGTCTCCTGATCACATGGTCGTCTTCTATTGTACAACCTGACCGGCAGAAATCAGCGTACGTTGTGCAATTTTACTATTACTGCCAGAGTGCAGTGTTAAGATTTGTCTGTGACAGATTTTAATGCCGGACCGTCTATTTCGTGCCGCTCGATCCTGGACCCCAGACCTGCAGTAGCGCTCGAACTGATGCACTACGGCAGATTTTCGAGGACACATATCGACTTGGCAATGAGGGGCGAGAGTTTGGAATAGAAAAGAACGGGCTTACAGATGAAAACAAGTCATCGATGACGCGACAACTGACATTGTTTGCAACAACTAAAATAATAACGACGCTAATATAAAATGACAATGTAATATATCAGTAAACACGATGGAGGTCATACAAGTGGAATAAATGCAGCATACGCTTTTACAGTAGGGTCAACTAATGGTAATAACAATTGCAAATTGAAAATCGACCGAATTCTTGGGGTGGCAGAAGGACTAGGTGAATAAAGAATGATAATAAAAGACAGTAGTAATACTAAATAATATTAAGCTCTAGTGATAGCAATGAGGTAATCAATAGCAGCGACAAACGACGAAGAAGAAGAATTATTATGACTCTATGATAATAATCATTACTGTAGTAGTAATAGTGATGATGACCATTATTATTGTACCTTTTGAACAGAATAAATGACACATTAGCACAGAATAGCGGCCATATACAGGCAGTTCATATAAATAAATCTATATATAAATGTATGTTTAGTATTGTATACAGAAGATATACGAAAGAGAAAAAACAATACAGGCGATACTGATCGCCGGCGGCGGCGGCGGCGGCAGCGGCGGCGGCGGCGGCGGCGGCGGCGGCGGCTGTACTTTGAATGCAAGGATAATTTTGTAAAGTTAGTATAATAAAATGAATACGCTATGTAGGAGAACGAAACGTCAACATCTACGAGTCCAATGGTAATTACGATGATAACAAGATAGAATACACACGTTGTACGAGGAGAAAAATTATTATGTAATAGATATGTGAATTATGATCACTAATGTTATTATAACAATAAAGAATGACTATAAGAAAATTAAATGAAAGTAATACCTATGGAGACATCAGCGAATGATGATAACGATCATAAGGACGTAGAAGTAATAATTACCGTTACTTCTATTACTATTATTATTCAAAGTCGACGCAGCGAAAATCTCGATACGCACACCGCTCCTCGTCCCGTTGGGTGGCATTTATAAGGCAGCAACGATTGAAGAAGAATAAAAAAAAAAAGAAAACACCGAAGACATATTATTCACTGATGACAAAGGGAACGGAAATAATGGGTAAGGTGAAACGCAAGCTAGACGACTAGGAACCACGAAAACCGCTCCGACTAGCACAATAAGCAGGTATTTTGTCTGGCCTGAACACATGCGACACTGGAATCATCGGATGCGATGATCGTTTTGATTGACGTAACGAGAGCTTTCAACCTAATACGGTTAGTTCTGTGGAACGTCAACTGGCTGGATCATGGCCATGGCTGTCGGCTGCAACTACCATCGAGGCCGAAATTAAACCGTTAGAGTTCCGGTAAACAAGAACACCAATGCAAATTCAATGTAAATTATAGGCGCTATCGCTTATCGGAACAGTTACGTGGGTTCTGAAGTGGTAAAAACTTCAGACCTTCAAATTACCTACTGCTCTAGCTGAGTATATCCGGAAAACCAAGAAGGTCAGTAACCAATTGTGCTTGGGATCGATGGCCATAAGAAACACCAGCCACCCAAACAAATTGGCCATGTGACTGACCGACAGAGAGTGTGTGGGTTAGCGAGAGCGAATGTCTGCGACGAGAACGTATCCTCCTTTGAGTATGAGTCAAATTATCAGTGATTGAATGGATAAATGTATCTAATATCTCGCATTCGGCGTCAAGTCAAGACCGTCTGAGTACAGATCACTGCATCAGTGAAGGGACTGGCGGACGACTGGCATTAATGGCAGGCACAAAAACTGCATCTCCTAAAGCTGAAATAGACGTGGCAAAATAACAGTGGGAAGGCTGAAGATGCGGAGGAAACTGAGGTTCAGGGCGGAGAGAGTAGAATAATAAACGACTGGCGAAAAAACACATATTCGCGATTCATCGGCTACACGCTAATTGCTATACGGCGTAACAGCCAATTTCTCGTAGCGGAGTTGTTCGTCAACAGGGCGGCTGCCAGTTGAATGTACTACTGTATATAAAATATAATATCATCGATCCGTACCGTGGAGGTTTTATATGTGTCTGACCATTCCTTTGTTTCAGTTACATCGGTGTAATATATATACATACAT
>NW_019214716.1:0-68444 GCF_002532875.2 Varroa jacobsoni
AATGAAATACTGCAATAAAATGGCAGCACAAGGAGCAATTTACTACTGGATATTCTATACAGTGATGAAGGACTTTCAAGCGTGGATTTGTCGATCTTGATCTGCAAAGCTATTGGCGTTTTTTCGAATATAACCTCGAGTATTATCGTTTAATTAAGAATGCGTGGTCCAATGCAGCTTTTAGAAGGCGATATGTTGAGTGTTATCTAAGTTAAATTAAGTAGCATGACAACAAGCTAACACGAGCTCTATTGAACGTATGACTTGGCCTAATATATTTGTTCATCAATAACTTCTAGTATGTTTACATTTAAATGTGTATCAATTATGGCTTTGAGAAAAAGGGTATCGTTTCTACGACACTACTTGTAACGTACTCTTTATAGTCATACTTGGACCTGATGATCGGGAAAATTTTTAGCTATTTTTCTCTTTCCGACGTTTCGCTGACACATTGAAGGGCTGCTCGAATACAAATGCATTTCATGTCATTTAGAAGATTGCATCTGTCAATTTCTGGATGGCCTAATTTGCCTAACTATGTTACTATAAATTTCGCGTATGTGTTTGTAAAACGACCTAGAGACACAAACAAGGACTAATCGGCGCTCTAAGACAGACGAGCTACGTTCATACAGAGTGCGAACAAGAACCGAGTACGTGGGCATCCGTACGGATTGTGGAAAGAAGGACAATATCTCACCATTTATAGCACTTGATAATTCGTATTATAATTCCATATTCTAAAATATTAAACACAGTTTAGCACATAAACATACTGTTAAGCACTTACTTGGCTCCTACGCGTTAAGTGTAAGTCTAGGTCTTTCTGAGGGATAAGCCCCAATTTTTTTTCTGCTTCAACTGTAACTGTAGGCCTATTTTTCTACCTCTACGATCTGGATAACATATGCACAGAAGATTTTGCAAATTATCTTAAACCTTATCTTGCTCGCCGGCAACTCAACTAATAATTTCCTCCGCTTAGATTTTAAATACTAGTTTTGCCGGTTTCTTTTTATAGTCATCTGATGCTATCTGAGGGTTTCACCGGCCAAAATATAAAAGCAAATAACGAAAATTTGAAGTGAGTTCGGCGGCTGGGTTACGCAAATGCAGAATTTGCCTACATACGTTTTTTGGATGCTGTGAACCTCCTCATCCAACTTCAAAAACTGCATAGTCTAATAGTAAACCGTGGTATTTTTGGCTAATATGGCGATTTTTCAGTTCCTCAATTCAACGACAAGTTTTAAAGGAGAGCAGTCGATAGAAGACGAATAGCTAATATTGTCCAAAAAATACACCGGAAAGTCCTATAAAATTAAATAATTTCTACATAATAGTACTGTATTGTAGACCTGCATTGCACGAGCATACGTCCGTTTTTACAAGAATACACATCCTACCTTTACGGATACAGAGAGGAAACGTTTTAACGATAAATACCGTTCGCTATTAATGCAAAACAAGAGTTACACTAACTAGATAATTGATTAAGGGCAACATTAGGGTACCTACTCAGCAAAGTTATATTTCGCAGTTTATTGTTAATAACTTCCCTTAGCAATAAGGCCGTTTGTTTGTACGAAATAGCTTCTGTTTTTAAAAACATTATTATTGTAGCTTATGGAAGATTCTAGAGGATTAGCTCTTATTTAGGACCGTATGCTTTTAGAAATGCTGATACGATATTGTTATTTATATGAGTAGCTATTGCGCAGAGGATACACTACTGGAAACTGCGCAGAGGAAACTGTGTGCTCATGTAAGTAAACCCGTCCTTGAACTCGCCGAAAATGATAAGTTCTAGACAAATGATCTGTTAGAAACTTATGAGACAATTAGAAAGTTTCGTCTGCCTTCGGACTAAGGATATTAGCAGGTTGAAAGCCGCTCTGTTGTAGTTTGCTCTTTGCTGACGCGAATAAAGTGAGGTACAGCGTAATTTATTAGAACGTTACTAATTAGTCTTAAGACCAAAATAGGTAAATTGTTTTTCTTATTATTTCTTAAGATAAAATAACTCGCCTTTAAGACATATATGTACTTCACAGTTCAGATGGTACAAATGATGTCATAGATCGCTGACGCATCTTATAGGCATTTACACACAATTTAAGGAGTCTGAAGTGTTAAAACGTAATAGACGGAACTATCTGACTACAATTTGCAATTTGTCAGTCAGCATAAATTCTTCTCACAATGTAAACAACAGAACTTACAATCAGCTACTCTTGAGGTATATACACAATGAAAAGCTTAGGGGAACGATTGTCACTTTGACTTATTGCCTCTAACAATTAAAAATGAAATACTGTAGGTTGTGATAAAATAAAGCAATTTAAGAATCAGGATTTTATGAAAATATAAATTTGGATATAAGTTTGAGAAAACCCAACCCCTTGCCCATTTTTAATTTGAGCGTAATATATCTGGCATATATAGTAATTTACGAGGCACACGTTTGAATACGAATGCCCGACCTAATCCTAAAGGCGCCTAATAAAAAAAAGACGACTCTGACCATGATATTAGATAATAAACTTGAGCGATAAAGCTTCATGGGCTGCGAAATGAGGCTGACCATCGAGCACAGGGCTAAGAGGAATCTAATCATACACATAAGTAAAAAAGTCTGTTTCTAGGATAAGAGATGTGGGTTATTAGTAATTCGGCATGAAAAGTGGCTAGAGCTAAAACTAGGCACGCGTATATCTTGAATGTGTATGTATACATACTAATCGGCAGATTGAGCAATAAGCTGTCAGCTTGACACGTCTTTTATGAGAGTTAGTCGTTGACGTTCAATATGTTCTCTTTAATCCTAGCGCCTGAAGTTTGCGCTTGCCCAGCGGAAATAACTGGCATCTATTCATTTTATTTATCAGCATAGGTCCTTAGAGAGTTGCACATTGTGAAACAGGTAACAATCCAGAGCTTACTAATTCAGGTTAAAAAACAATGTATATATTTGTAGACTGTAGACAACAAACAGTTCAGACGCGGTTAGAATATAAAAGCTTCAGTCATTACCCGATGTATGGGCAGTTTGGGACTAGACGTCTTAATCCTAAACAGTATACCATTGTTTATATTTTGTTTTATAAACATATAAAGGAGGTCAAGATAGGCAATAAGGAGAAATAGGATAAGGATTACACTTTGACAAAAAATTTACTTAATTGTGCGTATTTACAGGGTGTCCAGAGAAATATATACACAGCTTTAATATATAGAACTTGAGATAAATATAACTTTAGTTTCTATTAACATATAATTAAAATGTAAAACGAATATCTTTCTAATTAATAGACTAGCGATAACGATACGCTGTTGGTTCTCAAACTTTAACATTTTATGTAATTCTGTGGCGCATGGCGGCTTTAAAAGCATCCTATATCACCAGTTTATGGGCGTATACTTTATTTCTAAAGTCCGCCCTAAAAAGAAACCATTGTTGTCAGATCTGGGGACAAAGCAGGGTATTCTATTAAACATATTTGTCCAACCCATTGTGTTAGGCCCAAATATGATCTTCAATTATGCTAATAGTATGCAAGTACTTGGTCTTACTGGAGCTATAATTTGATAATCTTCCTTAAATTGCCAGGCCAAATTTCTTCCAAATGCGAGGTAAAACAGATTATAGCAGTTAATTTAAGAAACTGGCACCAACTTCTGTGTTGTTAAAAATAAACAATCCAATTAGATTGTAGAGTATATAAACTATCTTTATAAAAAGAAATATTTTAATTACATTTTTAAATGTGATAGACTTATCATGCCCCAGCAAAGTTTCGGCGGAACAAAATTAGTTGACAGAAGACTAAGAACCTCGAAAAAACAAAGGCTAAAAAGTCTAACAGGTGTAAATGTTTCAAAAAAAAAATAAAAGATCATCTATTATAGCTTATTTAAGCAGCTGAACTCATTCTAGACATTTTTCTTTCCAAACAGTCGTTGATTTCTGTCTCCAAAGTCCAGACGTATTACAAATGGCTTTTTGGGCCATTTCGATGAAATAAAGCAAAAATGCATTTTTGAGCCCTTTAAATCTCGTATCTATTCGCGATCTTCCGATCTGCCGTATGGAAATCACCCCTGGAATTTCTCGGAAGCCCCACAGAAATCGGTAATAGCGTAGACCGTCGAACAAATTTTGATTTCGGTGGAGGTTCATCCTGCGAAAAGAGATTCGGATCACTCAAGCTGTGAAAGCCGAGTATCATTTTCCATCATGGCCCATTTGTTATTTCATTTTAGATAGAACAGCGGAGTCGAATATTCGATTAATCTTGTAATCGATAGCCGGCAGCACCCTAATCTAGGTAGCCTCGACAATCGAAACGGACCTAAACAGCACGGAGGCCGCAAGAGCGTATCGGATTATAGGCCTTTTGTCGGTGGCAGTGTCGAGGAGCAAAGGGCAATTGGTTGAAGGGTCGCAATAAGACAATTTCCCATCAGCCACTCGCTTCGATATGGTATAGAGCAATAACCAATTTCGAGTTAGTGCGCGGTTGCGGGATGCCGAGCATTACCCTGCGGGCGAGCTGGGCAGGTCCAATCCGTTACACGAAACAGCAAGGAGATCCAGAAGGAAATAAGCTTTCGGTCGAAAAGCCAATTGCATCTTCTTCAAGGAAATAACCAATCAAGCCAGAGACGAATTTTGTTGCTGGAAATAACGCCCTTTCCATCAATAAACATCTCCCTTCGGAGGACAATGCCCTATTCGGCACTTAGGCAAGCTATTAGGAGTAAGCATGCGTAAAACACGAAAACGCGCGTTCGCAACTACCGATGTGTCATAACTAAATACGAAATTAGTACCGATAGATATACTGCCATGTAGCTGTGCTGACATGTTTCACATTACCAGAAAAATCGATCATTGGATCATCCCGAAGGTCCCAACGAACACTTTTTATTCTCTATATATAGAAAATCATTTGTGGAGGTATTTTGTGTGCGTGATTTCGACATCAACGGAACATGTCTGATACGTGCTATTAAATATTTGTGAAATGGCTTCTTTTTATGTATTACTAGTTGTGGCTGATATTAGCTATGCAGTCAAGTTCTTACCTAACTTAGCTATTTTATATAGCTGATTTCCGCTGGCACATCGTGGCTTGTCGATGAACACCTACATGAACAGAGCTGGGTAACAGCGTACTCGTAATAGAAGAGCGGAAAAGCCTTAACGAAATCATCTACAATATATAGGTGCGTCTATAGAAACCGAGACGTAACGACAAGAAAATAAGCGTAGCTATTTCATAACGCTAGAGTCATGATATATTCTTCAATGGCTCCCAGGTTAACCGACAAAACTATTTATAACTGTGGCCAAAGGAACGGGAAAACAGTTACGGCCTAGCAATTAATATCTTTAGAACTGTATCGGGGCTTTTGATGCAGTTCTAAAGTTGTGCCGCCTCTCACGTACGCAATAAGTTCAAAACTAGTAACAAGAACAGTTAGACAGTAAAGCGAGAAAAGAATCGGGAGGATTCATTCTCCGCAAATTGAACCTACCAAACTACTTGGTGCTGTTTAAAATGTGCTAGTCATATAAACTCGTACCCCTTTGGCAACGATTCGACCGCCATTGCGAGTTCATTCGCACCCCTAAGAGCCGCTGCCATAAACAACGATAAGTATCCGCCTATCGTATAGACGCCTTTAAAACTTCAACATCAGAGACGGGCAGTATCGCAGACGACTTCATTCTCAAGCAGTAGGTTCATGTAGACACGTACTACCTTTATTTGAAATATATGAATGACTGTGATATACCGCGAAAGAGAAAAGCGGGAAAAGCTCTATTATATCCTATAGAAACGACTGTTTTTTCATAAATGTGCAGCAAAAAAAAACATTCTCAAGAGACATTTTATTAGATATTGAGACATCGGCTAGCCAGACTGTTTCATTGTGTTTGTTAGCTCAACAGGGGGAAGATCGTTGTTTTTTTCACCGTCGAACGAAACTACTTTTGAATTAGTACTGCGAAACGTAAAACGTCGAATAGTCAATCGAATTAGAAAAAGATCTTCGACCTTAGTAACCTATTGGCGTGCGGAGCCTTGGGTTCGGCTCTGACTTGCGTTATCAGTACGTTTACCGCGTGGAAGTCACTCGCAGCTATTTAACTGAACTGTAAGAACCGAAGTTCGCGGACGACACTGAGGTGTGTACGTCAGTTAGGCGAACTGAAGGCTGGCAGCTACGTTATTTCATCTGACGTCAGTGATGCGATGTCTGTCAGAGCGAAGCCATCCAGAAAATGCGGGCTAAATCACTTAAGGTTCACTGCGTTAAGTCCATTGATATATAACAAGGTCCCGCCAGACGCAACTTGAACATGGCTGCACGGGCCATGTTTGGCTTGTCGTACTTCACTCCAACTCCATGCTTAGCCCTGAAAAATAAAATATTATATCATAGCATTTATCAGCATTTCACTAACTGCCCTGGGTACTGTTCCTCTGCAAGTCATAGCGCTAATCCTATTTGTCTGCTAACATTTGTTTGTACGTCTATATTTCATTATTGGTCAACACAATGGGCACGGTGCCGACTACTTATAATGGCACAGATCGGACATGCTTGGCCACTAGACGTTCGGATGGGTGAGGTGGCCTGGATTTGAAACCGGCCATGGATATCTTTCGTTGCGTGCTGGGAGTCGGACGTCGGACGCAATGTATGATGGCATTAGCCAATTAGGAAGGCATAGTGCCATAGTTTAATTTTAGTCGTCTAGATATTTGTCCGTGGTGCGTCAGTGATTCAGCTACTGCTCAAGCCATTACCGTTTCTCACGTATTGTCTGGCCGTTCGTTCTGTTTCTGCCTAGGCCTAACTAGAATACTAACGTATGTGGTACGACACATTATCCATACAGCATGCCATGCAATGCGTCATTGTTGGTCCTACATTTTCCGCTGGTTGTTGCAAACCAGAAGGACAGGTCCAACGGCTTTAATGAATAAAAGTAAAGTACAATCGAACATGCGATTAGCGAACTAGGAAAGCAAAATTAGGGTTATTCTAGGTTATCAACGTAGGCCGATCTACGTACCTGCCGCAAACGCCGAAACCAGGTCGACTATGGAATGGATCACGGAAATGTTACTCGGCTTGACGAAAAATTCAAAACGGAACAGCGATATCTATGATAGAAGCATATAGTGTAGCCATGCGCGGAATGACGGATTTTTTGTCCAAGTAAATCTTATCGTTTGTTACTTTCATAACAATGAGCAAGAGGCCAGTATTGCGTGAACGTTCGGAGTAAAGAAAAATATTTTCTATTTAAGACAAAAAACAACTAGACGACACGTCTGTTCAGTAAAAAGACTACCCTTCCTTTTACTTTTTACTGTTGTTTACACGTTATCGTTATAGTAAGTGTATAAGACAAACGGCCCCTTCCCTAGTATGTTTGTCTGCGGAATAAGACGACAACCACTTGCGTCCAGAAACGTCAATGGGACTTTGAGGATTAATTCGGAAAGAAGAAATACATTTTTTTTCGCTAGACATACTTCTCATTTCAGTATTCTGCCAATAGATTCATACAAATCTGTTTGAATCCGTTGATAAAATACGTATCATGCCATTCAGGTCGATCAAACAACGTATACTTGAGCCTCTATTATAGATAAAAATGAAATGAGCTATTATATATTATATTCCAATACGGATAATATCAACTTTCCTTTATTATATAACCCATTTTCCTTTATTCATATCGCTTCACAAAATATATCATATAATAACGCTTAGAAAATAATAGTAATTTTATTCTATAATTTTACTTTAGAGCCTGCAAAATGTTTGTTCCAAACAGACTTCGTGTATGCGAGCTCGCGTGTGTCAGGAGTTTATTTGTTGTCAATATTGGATGTTATTTAAAAGTTATTGTAGACACTCACCTTTTTCATGATTGTTTCCGTTTGCATTTTGCCGCGTATCATTACGCGGCTTACGCGTGCTTGTTTGGCGCCGTTGATCAGATTGCCTGTTCGTCCATTTTGATCAAACGTTCTACTTTTTAACGCTTGGAAAAAATGAGATTTTAGCATCAAAATATAAGCTTGTTGCCACTGAATGATGCCTGTACAGGACGAATCCTTCTTATGTGCGCTTCATTAGACATCGTTTTGCTACACCTTAAGATAGTCCCCGATACAGATGCGAATATGGTTTGCCCCATGATAATCTTCTACGTTTGTACCCTATATGATAATGGTTTCCGAACCAACGGAGTCCTAGATCAGATGATTCACAGTTGCGATCTAATATCGAAGCGTATAAATACCGAGACAACAGCATTACCCAATTCGTGTATAGAAAAAACTAGCTGCATTTAACTTATTTCGATGTTCTCTATAAAGCTTAAGTTGCGATGGCGGTTATAAATGGACATCGAAGCATTATATGGATGGCGTATTATGTCAGGCTTGTTGTACCCTGTAAATACTTTTTCTTTAAACAGTGTTTTTTTACGAAGCTATCATTGGACGTAGTTAAGCGTGTGAGTAGGTTATCATCTGTTCCAGGTAAGGTGCCTGATTCGAACGTGCTGACCTCAGGCGCCCAAATGTCAGAAGAGGTAGTACGTGGGCGAGTGTCAAACCCAGGAAAAAATTCAATTGTCTGTACTTGGGAACCGGTACGAAAAAAAAAAAATAACTATCTGCCCTGAAGTGAAAATAAATATTTGACTTGGTATCAACTGTTTCGTGTTAATGACAATCCAATAGTACGTTTAGCTGGATCTTTTTATAATTAGTAGCCCAAAATTCGGAGAGAGTATAGTAGTAAAAAACAATACTCACAAATGCTGTGTGTGTGTGCAGTTTACCAGTAGCTTATTTACATGGACTTACTGTATATTTAGGAACACTGCTCATGGATGACGAATGAGACATCATGTCAATTAAAAATCACCACGTATTAGATAGCAATGAACTTGATCGAGTAAAGAGCGCGTAGGTAAGGTATCTTTCAGCCAGCACGACAACTTGAAGAAAATTTAAATCCAACTTCATATAGAAAACCTTTGTTGGAAATGATTAGGGCTGCATGAACCGAAATTTACAACAGACACAGGTAGATTTTTGTCTCCAAGCAGTTCCTGTAATTAACAAGGAAAGAGCATTATCAACACTTCAATCTTGTCTATGTTAAATCCAGCTAATAAAACTCGCTATAGCCTAGTAAACAGTATGGCCGCATTTCGCACTTCAGTTTTACACCAAAAAGCAGTTCAGATTGTGGCTTAGCGAGGTGCAATAACTAGCGGCGCTAAAAAAATTGCACAGAGTTATTAAATATAGTTGCGAATTAATTAAATAATCAAACAAATAAGCCAAGGAACCATTGAAACAGATAAATAGCTGTCATACGTCATCATTTCCATTTGTTGAAAACGAGCATCTTCCTGGTAGAAGAGTTACGTCTTTGACTTTGACGTCTTTTAACTTTTGTGTCTGTATAGATCATAAAAGCTGAGCCGGAGGTGTTAAATGGGCTAGTGCAAGCCAGACGACAACGGGTTCCCGCGCGCCTGCGCGTGCTAGGTCCCACCTAGTCATGCCACCTTAGTTTTGATAACGATTGCACATAGTTATTATGTGGAGAATCAAATTAAATACCAACAGTCAGTGGAACGAACGTGAAACATGAAAATACTATTTATCATAGCTGCTCCGACAACTGTTTTTGATAACCCGCTCCCAAGATGATTTAAAAACACGATCAGAGTTTCGGGTACGATTAAACATACGTGTTTCTGCATTGTCTTGAAGTACTAAAATGGGGACAAAAGCTACAACTTCTGTGTTGCTACTACCACTCACATTGTCATGTCGAATAGAATTGAATTGTATACGTAGCTTCAAATAGGACGTTTTTTCAAGTATTTTTTTTTTAGGAGTAAGCCTAGCACACTTTGAAAACTCCTATAAAAATCAAAGTGCATATTACTCAAGTATACATATACGTGTTTTAGCATTTGTGTCTAGTCTGTGTGTTTTAATAAAACTGACCGTCTACAAAGGCTGATGTAAAAAAAAACGATGGAAAATTACAAGGGCTAGCGCAATAATCTGAATTGTTGCGTGCGAATGTGGGCATTCAAACGTTAAATCGCTATTAAGACGATAGCAAAAACTGTTGGAGATTTGACCCCAAGCACGGCGTCTGCATGTAAAGTATGTCGGTTTTCATTCTCTAGGCAAAGGACAGCCCATCTAGAAAATGATCCTATCGTTTTTCTCACGCTATCGAGACCCATTTCCTATGGCCTGTTGAAACGTAGATCATTCCTGACAAGTATAAATCAGAGTCGTCGGCGTAGAAGTTTTGCTTTACACGAAAGAGAATCATGATATCGAGGATAAATAAAATTGGTTCAATATGAGAATCTTGCGGACCGCCAGATGGGCCGAAACTGTCGCCAAGTTTAACATGGAAAATATCTGATATACGAGGTTGCTACATATACAGGAGATCGAGCACAGGTTAGCGTTAAAAAAAAAAACGAATTTTTCTCAACACTGACTAGCATACTCTATCGGAAATTTTATAAAGATCAAAATACACAGAGTCAAACATGATTTTGTTAGTTTTATACATATTTTTGTATCCGTAACAGAAAGATGCCTCTCAGTCGTGTGGCTAAAGATCTGTTTTTAATAACACCATATTATTCTCTGTCAGGAAGATTGAATATGATGAGCAACAATCGTCGACTCCGCAGCTAACTTAGCGACCTAACTATTAAGCGATAAAACATATGGTGACAATCTTATGTGAGCTTTGAACATCGATGAGACAAGCTCTTGAAACAATGTGCCACTTCGAAATAAGTTGTTGTGATTTGGTCACCGTTTCTCAGGCGATTCAACCCCATCTTCCAGGCTCTTGTCGATCTGGCGAAGAACTGACTTCGAATCTTTAAAGTTCAATTTACCCGTTATTCCAGTTATTCTAAGGCTGGCATTTGGGTTGTTTTGCATTATTGTTTCTTATTTATTAACGCACTCCGCCGGCTCATTGCTGTTGAAATGATCATAAATTTATGTCAATCGTTTTGTTCGCTGCTGCCATCGCCAGTGAGGCATTTCTGCCCACTGCCGCTGCCATGGCCGTGCGCACCCGTCGAGAACTCTCTGAAGTAAGCTTTGTTCTAGTATATAAAACCTCTCTAACGAGCCAAATAAAAGAGATAAAAAAAGATTTTTACCAATGAGGAACGTGTAAACATCGATGCTACCAAGTTGAGCTGATATAGCTGCTTCTTATCGTTGCTATTGCCTTCGTCCGCACACTGTATAAGCGCGTTGTGCCCATGCATATTCTTGGTCAACGGACGAAGGAAACGTTTCGAGCGACTGTAGGTCACACAATTAAGTGACTAAATGCAGCCTCTAAACACACACTAGGAAAAACGAACGTTTCGCCTATCGATGATTTATGCAGCGTGCAGAAATATATGGCACTATCGTTCGGTTCGTTTAATACTACGTAAGTAAAAAAATATTCAGCGCTATTTTCTGATAAATTGTACCACGTTTGTACTCCCTCTTCTCGAACCGCTGGCAGAACTCTTAGTTTAGCTAACTCATCTTTGATTCGCTGCAATACTCGATATAATAATAGCCATAACTGCATTTTCTACCCATGTACAAGTTTCCTCCAGTCGTTATCCACCGAGCTGCCTTTCAGAAACTGTTCGCCTACTTCGGATCCGATTTCTGTCTGGATATTGAAAACTGAGGACTTACGAAAGCTGTTTATTCAATCGGACCTTACGATCCGCTCTGACCCTTTTGAACACGGTTTTCCCGTCAGTCATAATTGTAACACGACAACTTTTGTATAGTGAATACTTCTGGAGCAGCATTTTGTCTTTACCAGTGCCAGGATACCATTTTGAAAGTTTATTCATATTTCAAACACACTGTACGTTTCTTTTTTATAACATAATAGAAAAAGACAGACAGTATTGCTTGCTGTATCTACTCATGCTTTATGATTCGATACGACTGCTTCCTTTATAATAATAGTTAAGCAGTTTCTAGAAGTTAGACTCACAAAACTTACCAGAAACCTTCATCTTGGGTAACTGATAGCTGAAATGCAAAAAAGTATTTACGAAACTGTTAATAGTATAAAGTTCTATCTATGGATATAATATCTCAGCCAAGACGTCTTCGACGCCATTGAACTAAGACTTACATACACTCCGAGGCCTGTTTTAGATACAGACTGACCGTAGAATTGTATGTTTCACTAAATGACACTACCTATATTGAGAACAGCTCCAGAAAGAACAGGTATTTTTGCTAGGCCTGAACAGCTAATCGTACGTACGGTTCTCCTCTCATCCCTTTTTCAATTAAATTATAACAATAATAAAAAGCTTATTTTTTATAACAACATACGGCCAAGTGAAAGCGTTATCCACTCCTTGTTATATTTCTTGAGCCGATCTACCAACCGGCATAAAAATGAAATTAAAAGTGTGTCTGTTTACCAAGCCCATTGGTCAATAGAATTAGTATTATTTGCGCATTTCCTTTTTCCACAAACGAAAGTTACTAAAGAAGAATGAATGCCAACCGAGAGAGACTAGAACCACACCTAACGCCCTGCAACGAAATACCGTGTCGTTCGTGGGAATATTGATACCTCTCTCCTCCAACTTAAATTCTATTATATAATTACGCCTCTCTAGAAAATCAATGTTCAACTTTTGTGTTCAGAGGTTCCGCTGCGCTTCGTAACACCTTAGATACGATCGTACATCTTTGTGTGCACCTGTTTGCGATTGGATGGAGGCGGTACTCAAGAGGGTCGTCTGATAGATTTCGATATAAATATAGGAATCGTCAACGAAAACATTGATTCCAGACTTACTGTATCGGTATGTATCCATTTTATGAACTTACGAGAAGATTCGAGAGCTTCAACATCCAGTGGTACAGGCCTATGATTGCTAAATCTGGGCAAATGCAGCTGCCCAAGCCGCACTAATTGTCCTTGCATACGTATAGCGATAAATGCCTCATTTAATAAAGGTTCGTACAAATCAAAGTGGTTCTAATTGGATTAACTGCGCCCACAAACACGCGGATTACGTGAATTAATTTGCAAAGCTATGAACGCATAGGACATTCAAACATGTTAGTAGTTTACGTCTCTCAGTAGCTGCTGCTAAGGTATTAGTTGTCATTTGTGTGTGCTTTGTAGGACGTGATATCTGCAAACGCTCAAGTTTGTTTACGCTTAACAGCATTGTTTGTCGGCCTGGTTTGAAGGAGAACACTTAGAAGCACACGCTAACTTAGTTCGGTAAAGCAGAAACACCGCAATGTTTATTCAACTTCGTGCTTCTATTGAATGTTCTAGGTTGCTGCCATTTGTAACAGAGCTGGGCGAATGGAACCCACTGCCTTTGAAGGCCATTAGATGACACGACAGTTTTGTTCCCAAAATCATCATTTAATTTCTACCGCTGATTCCACAGTATGAAATTATATCGTAAGCATTCTTAAATAAGCTCGACATAGTTCGGTAAATAGCCGTCGTTCGTGTTTTGATTGATGGAGCTGTTATCGTAAAATAGTATCAAGACGCCCCGTTGACTTCGTTAACTCTGAAGTCTGCTTAACTTATTAATTGGTTGGCTAACATTTCTGTTCAAGCTGCCATGCTACCCAACTCATTTAAATCATTGCAAAACGATATATCATCGCAATAACTTTTATTGTATTCTTCTCCTAGGTAAGTTAAATCATTTATCTGTGGCTAATCTTTCGGCACGTCGTCCTTCACACGAGACATCTATCACCGTCCTTCCTGCCCGCGTCCTTCATTCCGCAGAGGAGTCTTGTTTGGTCCAACTGGCAAAATCGACCAGCGACGAAAAAAAAAACAAGGCGTGAAAACTCTCACTGGATACAATCGCCTTAACAACAACGACGTTATCCAATGAGCGATGCGCAGTACGTCCTTAAAATAGAAAACGTATTCGCCGATGAACACAGCACTGAATTGCGGCGTCAACTGCACGCGGTAATTTCCGAAGGCCAGCTTAAATTACGGAAACGATTACAAAATGAAGTTAAGACTAGACCACGCGAACTTCTTCTCCAGTTCTGATCTTTCTTCCGAACGAAAGGGCTGGCTCAGATCAGGAACCAGTCGGGGTCACTAATTTAAAACTGTCGTGCTGAATTGTTGCTTGTTTTTGGTATTCCGCCCGTACGCTCTGCTCTTTCCAACGTTGGACAATTGTTGCTTACATCAGAAGGAACCGTTGGTTTATCTCTGATTTTGTAGGACGGAATAGCCATTGTTTCGGTGAGAATGGCAGCAAATGTCTGAAATAGAAGCGTTTCTCGTTATGCAATGTAGGAGTGTTAAGTGTAAAAAAAGTTCTGAGAAAACACGGCGTGTTGAGGAAGCAAAATCAAAAGTTCAGTTTCAGTGGCTGTATCGTTTTGGCAATGGGTAAAGTCATGACAATACTAGATAGTCGTAAAAATATGCACCCATTTTTTTGGACCGAACTGTTTTTTAATTTTATTAGGCGTTAACAAAATTATGGAAACATTGCATCAATACAACAAACCGGCAACACAATCTATTGTACATGTATTTTTCTTTTGATATAACACTAGTTTATTAAGTGCACAGCCTTTATTGAAAAAATAACTTAATCATAGTTAAATGCAAAAAAAAAATGTTCTTTCGCACAAATCAGAATGGGGATGTTCAACGAATTTAGCAATCTTATAAGTACGAAAACAGCTCACAGATATAACGTTTTTTTGGGGGGGGGGGAGGGGGGTCGTTATCGTACCATAAGCATAATCGGTCGTACCTATGTATCCCTCATCTAGCAATCTATTATAGAATATAATAGCACGTGCTGCAAGCTGTGTCAATAAATCGGACGACGATCATTCGGAAGTGATTGAAATAAACACGAACCTCAGTCACTGAATCTTCATCAGCAAGCTGTTTTTCAGTGGCAAGCTATTTTTTGTAGCATACCGCTTCGCTGATAAAACACATTTCTTCTGTTCCCGTTGGCCAATCACGATAGCTAATCAACGGAGACGACAGGCTCTGTACGTCACGTACGTTTCATTCTATCAGTGGTCATCCTTCCACTCACCGTGCTAACGATCTTTATTAGTCATCGATTCGTGGAAAGGACATCGGTGGTGCAGACGGGGCCGTTCATGGAGCTTCCCCAGTTACATGAACTGACGTATATTTCTGGAGGAAAAGTCAGTGCCTCGTTGCGAACACTTAACTGTCAAAATGACTCATTTCATAACGACGTGTAATTATATATATATAATGTAATAATAAAACGGAGTCTTTCTCTTATGTGAGATTTTGAGGTAATAAAAATAATAATTAATATTTAAAACATAGAACATCTGGACGTTTAGATGATTGTGTCTGTAGACATTAAAACTACCATTTGTGGCAGTATCTAATATTCATTGAGTATTCGTGAGTAAATCATGGCAGTCAGCTTACCCAATCTAAAATCCGCCATATTGTATATGCGTGACTCAACGTAGCACAATAAATAATAATAAAAGGGCGGTCTAGTCATCCAGTGGATAGAATCACTTTCGACAACGGTAAACCTTTTAAGTGAACTCTCGTTCCAGAACTGAAGACAGTTAAAATACAAACAGGGCTAGATGCACCTTGGACGTCGTTTAAGTGTAACTTCCAGAGGTCGCACGCACAACGTATGCACACCACCTCCGCAAGTTTTTACGTCTCACTCAGATAAACTTTATACAATGATTATTCCTACTAAATTCCACTGGGTGTCATTTATTTTGGCCTATGTCCTCGGTACAATTTACTAGTGATTCTACACGTGTGGAAAGGTCGACTAATGGCCATAAGGTGCTGTCGTGTATCAGAGCTTGACTTGACGGTATAACCTAGTATAGTACAATCCATTTATTCTTGTAGTTATTTGCCCGATTAGCAATGTTCCCTCGAAGGTTGTTTTCAATTACCCTTCACATAACTGTTTCATATACAATATTTTTGTAAAGAAGTAACGTAATTTCAAAGTGTTTAAGGTTATTATGGAATGATATAATCCCTCGGATGAAATACTGCATATCATACACTATTCGCTTTCGTTACCTAGTACACTATAGATACTAAAAGGGTCTGGTCTTATTTATCAGATAAGATACCGTTGGGATCGCGCACACGACAACGCGGGTGGCTATATTGAAGCTATTAAGTCCGGTGCTTATTGCGAACGCCCTGACTGTATATATTGTAGCACCAATAATCACATGATAATATCACGTGTCTTCCCAACCCCTTGCACACCCCATCAATAAGCCTGCTAACCTGCCTCGCCATTTGTTCCAGCTAGTGCCAATAAATGCGTTTGGCAAGGGTTTCTACTAATAATGGTCTGTTGAGACAGTTCGCATTCCATTCATTACACAAATTGCCGGAAGTACAAACACTGATAGCTGGCTGTTCAATAACATACAATGACACGGCTGCAACTCTATCCTCTTGTAATAACAACGCCTTTGCTGGTACTTTTTTATTTTCTACCCGAAAGTTTCTACTCGAATAGTTCATCGGCTTTCGAAATATTGACTTGAATGGTAAATTTTGGCGCACTTTTTTAAATTTCTGCCTTCCTTCAATGCAGCGTAGCAATGTAGTTCACTAAATATCTACACGATATTAATCAAGATACAAAAATTATCTGTACCTTAGTGGTGTAGTAGTAACAGATACTTCCATGTGCATATTGAGAACGTGCAAGAACTTGAAGAAAATTACTCGTATAAGACCAACAAAAGCTGATTGATCTGATTTGACGTACTACAAGGTAGGCGTCTTGTAATGATATGCTTTTGTGTTTTGAAAATTTTTCAGCACTTAGAGTAAGGCAAAGATATATTGTAATACAGGAAAGCTATGATCTCCTAGGTTACTTGACTGAGAGAGAAGGAACCGGTATGCTTAGCACGTTTTCTATATCTTGCCTGCTGTGTCCTCTAAATAGAATATCATTCAGCGGCATGTCAGCTCCAGTCTTAATACGTACATTTATCTCCCCGTTCGTAGTACGGCTGCTAGACATTATATTACAGATAATTATTACAACACAATTATAACAGATTAGTCGATAGATGATTTAATATTCTTCTCGAATTCACCATTAGTCCTTTTCGGACTTTTTTTTGTATACCGCACATAGTAACCTTTAGAAGAAACGGTATTGACTGAGTTAGGAATAGAGCCGTCTGTAGAGAACGAACCTGTTAGAGCACAATATAATTGATTAAGCTGCTTATGATAACGATTAAAAGGTTATTGTTTTTGTATCTTACCCGAAACAAACACCGATATGTTTCGAGCACCCAATAGCCGAGTGAAGGTAGTTTCATAACAAATGACATGTATGAATAGTGAGTGACAACTTCTGCGATGTAGTTCCTCTGGTTAGTCGGGACACGCAAATGGCACTATCGTATGCGTTGAATACAAGTATTTTCTGTTGGGTATTATGCTTACTACAGTTGATTTATAAACGCGTATTAAACCTGTAAGCAGAGCGAAGGACTCAAACGAAGATGCAGCTTGAGTTACGTCAAGCAGCTCAATCGGCCTCGACTTCAGTAGTCTGGCGAAACGTATCTGGTTCATTATGGAAATGATTAGGCCTATGTGGATCAGCGAACAGCTACGTGCTTGAATCGGTAATAAAATGCTATCGACTAGTCAGGGTCTATCTCTGGTCGATCTCCACAAATACGATTGTATGCTATATACTTGTATAACGCGTGCAGCGTATGATAATGGTACCAAAATGCATTAATAACTTGAGTGAAAATTAATATCGATGAATGGCAGAATCCAACAAAGTATACGAGCTTTTGTTACCCTTACGAAAGATTTCTTATGTATAGCAAAGCGACGCATGCTGTTCCCATGCGACACAGACTTCATGGCAGAAAACGCATGTTCCCAGATTTATTTCTATTTCGTCAATGACGACAACTTACAAAGCAGCAAGCACAATACGTAAAATTTGGTAAGTTTCTTCAATTGAAGAGGTTACGACCACTTATAAAATATGAACATTTGTACAATTTACGTACTTATTTTACAAAGTACGTACTCCAGGCAAGTACGTTCCAAGTAGTGAATGTGACCATTCTGTTGTTATTTGCTTCCACGTCACACGTAAAGGTCAATGCTAGAGGAATTAATGCTTCTAGATTATACAGTACATGCGCAATGTAAAAATCGAACATTTATCGTTCAAGGTGTTCCAGTTTGGTACTTTGTGTACATTACTTGAGGTAGAACCAAAACCATAATGAGCATCATATAATACAAAGTTTTTGAACGTTTCTTTTATTCTACGTCTGTTTCCGCGCCGTTTCCCTAACTGGCTTGCATATAATTAGCTTTTTTGGTAGCTAAACAGTAAAATTAGATTAAATAGATAATCTTTTTAATAGTTGCTTCGAAAATGGTGAAACATAAACGAGCAACTAAACAAGTCGAAGCAAAATGTGTCCTATTTAAGTATTTAAATAAGAGTACGGTTTCGCTCTCTCCAATTCGCTAAATCCGATTAGAATTTTTGAATGAACGCGCCAAGACATAAATGCTAGAAGCCGTCATATCCCGACCTGTCTTCATGGTGCGGCGTGGCGCTCCCGTATACAACTTCATAGAATCATCAGCGGCTACGGTTTGTCCGACGATGCTGATATGCTATTTAGAAGTGAAATTTAGGAGAAAGCTTTTCAAAATGATACACGATTAAGGAAATGTCTGACGTTGATGATCAGGAGCATCATAACATTCTACGAACACATTTTTTGCGCTTCCGATACGCCAATATCTCGCGCGCGAGCGCGCATTGATCCGCGATACTTTCTGCTCGAACAACGTTCTCGAATTCTCGAATTGATCCGAGCTTTGGTAGGAGATGGGGGTATACATACCTGGAAATTATACGCCCGTCTTAAACGATTCTGATTAGATTTTCTTTCGACCTAAGAGAGTCACGATGTCGCGTAGCTGAGCTCGAGCTAAGAATCGAATATTGCGAGGAATTGGTGAAGGTCCAAAGGTCAGCTCTATCACCCCCTGATTGCGCCGTTCCTACCCTGGCCAAACTGAAAACCACAGTCAAGCGAGATTAGTCTTCGATCTGCGTCATATTCTCACAGTGGCGTCCGATCAACGAACTCTTGCAAAAACACATTTTCTTTCGACAAAAGGATTTTTGAATATGAATTTGAGTTTCTGAGGTCGATCGCAGCTAGGGACAATAGAGCTCGTGATATTACAAGGATTAACGCCAATAAGTCGCCAGTGAAATGAAATATTTCACGGCAGATACGTATAATCATACGTAAAGCAAAGGCATCAGCACCTGATACATATAGGCAAATTTCAATAGTAATTTAAGTCCAATTCCGCTATTGCACCTATTAATATATACGTTGAAAACAATTTTTAAATAAGAAGGAAATTTTAGGGAGAACGAGGAGTGTTACGGTATCGTTATTTTTTTTTAATGAACATCGCATTTTTACATCATTATTCGAATTACTATATATTAAACGTTCTTGACTTGTAACGGACATGACTTCAAGCTAGCGGTTGGATCTGCCTAAGGCAAGCATTCATTGAAACTTCTAGGGAAACACAGATTCGTCTGGATTAGTTGTTTATCCACAGAACCATTGCTACAGTACGTGTTGTGAACTAATACTGTTTTGCTAAAAAAAAAAATAGCTGTTACCTCTGAATGAAGTTCCATAGAGAAATTTATATCCTAAAGGTACCTATTTTGTTCCTCCTAAACTAAGCCTTGTAGTTGACCAAAATCAATTTCGACAATCCAACATCTTCCTCTTTGGGAGTCTTCCTTCAATGCAAGGTCGGCCATTTGTCGTCTACCCGACATATTCACTGCTTACCTCACCATTGGTTCCATTTTTATCAATGGCTGACATGCGGATTTCAATTGGATCGTAATTCAGTATTGTCGACGACTATCCAACTGTGTTATGTATTATCACAGCTTATTGAGGTGCTGATGGCTTTTGAACATTCATTCGTACTTTTTTCGACCCATCGACCTGATTAGATAGATAGAGAATCTGTATGTTGGTATGTAGGTGTCATATTAATATCTCATTTTGAGAGATTGCTTCGTTCTCTAGAAAACAGGAAGTCTGAAAGTAATTTTGTTAGTACGTTTTTCCCTCACATTCATGAAACGTCTTTGAAACACTAATTGTTTGTACTGATGACAAGCTTAGCGCCGTTCTAGACGACCCGTAGCGCCTAATTCACCATGGAGGAACATTTCTTGCAGCCATGAACATATCACGCCTATGGTGCGAATAAACACAGAACTCTATCAAAACTTTATCAAAAGCGAACTACTTTTAGTCATTCGCTATGAACTTCGTGAGCCTACAAATGTTCTCAGCTGGAATGGAAATGTTCTCTACGGGTATCTAGGGCCATAATTAAGACTAATTGGAAAGAAGCATTTTCTGAATAATATCCAAGTATAGTTTTCAACTTTCCATCTTAATTCTCGGAGTCAGCAAAGGCTGCTAGCGATTACCGTTTTTATTATCCACGGATTCAGTTTATTATAGAGAATAGCTTGTTTATTGATACTCTTGTACTCCACAGAATTCCTTTCAGCATAAAACGCGCGCCAGTGACTCGTGTAACCAAAAATCAACAGCTTGTTAGGGTGCTTTTTTTTCGTTAGGACAAATGAAGTCACAAGTATTCGTTCCGATTTTCTCAAAGCGTTGATTCGCGAAGAAGGGTTGTTAAGATGCGATCGAAGGACGTACGGAGGGCCAATGTTCAAGCGAAGTATTAAAGTTAGAAACTCAAAGCGTTTATCTATGTTATTGAATGTATCTAAATCAAGATGATATGCTGATACACTAAGTAAATACATCTTAGTATAACATTATGATTAAGTAGAATATGTTGACTAAACATTTAAACTCTGTAATGGCCTGTAGCATATACGTGAAATTATGTAACATGTCAAAAAGCAAAATTTACAGTTTCGAGAGGTATTTGTTTCTACTACAGCTTCGCTTGTAGTTTTAATTAGACCAATGCTACTTGTTCATTTTTCACTAACTTGTTTCAGGCGCTTGCAAAAATATTTATTTATTCACTTACTGACCATCCTTGTCACATAATTTATCATATAATCTAAAATATTTAAAGCCGAAAAATAAACAGTCAGTTCATTACCAAGCCAAAGAGGTTGCATGAAGGCAGACCGCCCCGTGATACCCTGAGCGCAAGGCTTACAACTGATAATGTTCGACCTCCGTCGAAACTTTTACAGAACATAGAAGATAGTAATACCCATGGACAGAAAATACTGTTAAATATGGCGATCGGTTCGGAGGAGGTAGCTACTACAACTTATGGGGCCTATCGTTAAGAGTTCTGAATAAAATTTTCCGACACGAATCGTAAAAAATAATTTTAACAAAAAAATATATCGGATGAGCGCACCTTCTATGTCACCTGCCTAGTTACAAGGTGGTATTCAATAAGCACTTCAATAGCTCGTGGGATAGTTTCTGCAAAGAAACGGTTTTCAAAAAACCATATGAGTATGACAAGCTTCTAGCTGGACATGTTTCTAAACTTTGCAGACCTACGTTCTACCTAACGTTAGTCGTCGGTCTGTACTATTCCTAAAGGGTAAAGTTAGGAAATGTAGGAGCTGGCAAGTGACCAAATGAATCATGCAAGGCATAAATCAGTCTTTGAGGTCAAATTTAGAAGTGCAAAGTTGTGTTGGCGTGGCGGAAATATACAATAGCGTGCACCAGGCATACCTTTCTGAATTTTGAGTTTTAGGTCCGGCATCGCCATTAGGCATTTCATCAGACGGGCGGCTTCCAGCGCGAACCTAGGTCTGCGTAAGCCCCGGGTCGAACACTTAACAGGTTAATAAAAATAAAACCAACCACAACTTGCCCCTAGGATTAGTAGAAAAATACGTTGCCTAAAACAAGACATACCAGTCTAAAAATGTGCTCTCACTGAAGGTCAGCTTGCTGTGCTTATAGGCTACAAAACGCTATTAAAAACAGACTGATAAATCACTTACAAGCATCTAAAGCAGATTCATGTTGTAGCAACCAGAACTATGTGATACGTTATGTATATTTGATGTTTGCCTAAAGAAACAGGAATTATGCATTTAAGGCTCGGCCATGAACAATTGGAAAGGCTTAAGCGCGGAAAAACCAACAGTAACTTTATCAGCGGGGGTCTTTCCGAAAGTTGGAAGTAACATCGTGCTAAGGGGATGTCACAACTAATGTAGTTACTGTTCACTTCCATCAAAAAAATCAGCTAGGAAAAAAGTACTATAATAGTCACTCCGATGAAGAGCGTTATACATCTTGCATAGCCTTGTCGATCTTGACGGGGGTAGTTGAAACAACGTCAAAAAAAATCGACGACTAAGGAGTCCTTTGATCTCTCAATAAAACAAAATTTAAAGACGTAAAAAAGGCACGTGTAATGTAGAATAATGAATGGAGCATGCTCACAGTTAGGACTATGATCTGCGTAGACGTTATTATCTGGCAGCGTCACAAAGTAGGTTGCTATAATAATCCAATCCTACAGTATGTATAGAAGGAAAAATTATTACTGCATTTTTAAAGTCCATGTAAGGCTGTCACACTAACGAACAGTCGCGTGTATCTATTTTTAACGTACCACATTCCTTGACACGTAAGAACAGGTGAGAATTCGCTCTTAATTTCTTGCTAGGCCAACAATAAGTTTCATTTTAATTTTCGATCAGCCGCAATCTGACTCCTGGAATATCATTTCTCACCAACTTGTCGTACGAAAGGTTTACGCAAAAGGTCTTAGATTCAATTGTTGCCCGTTCCTGTTTGATTTATTCTCTCAGTGTCATGTCTGTTAACATCTAAGGGTAATTCGGAACGTATGTAAACATGTTTGGGCTTTTCCGTGTCAAAGGGCCCAAATCAATTTCAGTGTAATACATGTTACTATCGCCGAAACTACAAAAGCAAAAGTTGTCAAACTAACCTCGAATACGAAATTCGGGCATATTAGTAACTTTAATCTAGCAAAAACAAATTATCTACTTTCATGATCTATTCTTGATATTAAAAAGCGCTCCATTCGATTTCATCAAAAATGTAAACAATGCAAACCCTTCACATCCATAGGATGTATGCATGTGCAGTATGAAGAGGAGCGAGCAAACCTGACCGATCTTTCTGTTAATTATTTTTTTTCATTATTTGCGGCAACGAGTACGACTGATAGACACGCTTCGTGCGGCATGACACTCTATTGTAATCGAAAATAACTTCAGGAAGAGCATCGCCGCCGCTCGTATCGGTATGAGCAGTTCTTGCACCAGCGGCGCAGCTTCTGCAAACGCTGTTTCAGTCGTTGCTGCAAGCACGACAGAGCCCGTGCTACGTCATTAATGCCGTTGACGGCAACGAGGAAGACGGCTAGCGTGCAAAGGCTTTTTCTCTTTCAAGGCCGAAAACTCCTCGGACCGCTTTCGATTTCAGTGCAAGTCACTTTCGACCCCCTTAAACAGGACTGTTCTGCGTTTCGCTTAGAGCCCTTTTCTCAAGGGCAGCAGGTAACCCCTCTACGCATACACACACTGTTGTCACAATGGCAACCAGAGGATTTGTATCGCATGTTCGCTACCGAAAATGTAAGACTCGCCATTGATGTTGACGTCAGCCGTTTGCTAGGGCGGCGGCTTTCATTCGGTCACCTCCACCGAAAAATCTGCTGAGACGTTCTCCTTGTCGCCGCGGCCCTTACCACTGCTGCTGGTCTCCCTATCAACCGTTTCACAGACGTACAGCCGAATATACATGGATATATTGGCTATCAGTGGACACGTGTGTTGCTGCAAAATACTACTATAGTACCGCATAAAGGTACGTACATATAGGCCGCTGTAATCAAACAAATGCGATTGCAGTAACGACCTATCTACCTGCTAAAATGTTGTTAATCGGAGCGTTGTACCCATTACCATCAGTCTAACAGTTATTACGCTCGTTGAGAAATTATTCATCGTAAAGGTCCTGCTGCTTTGATGTTGCTAACATACTGGGTATTGTCGGCACTATTATTAGTACGTGTGTTATAGCAACAAATACTGCCATAGTGCGATCTAACAAAGTATAGCATCACCGTCGCAAAAAAATTGTGTAACATTAGTCTCAGTTAGTGGTTATTACTCGATTGTTCGCCAGCAAGCGCAGAATCTTATAGCAAGACGTTTACAGGACATGCCTCAATGGACATAGATAGTCTTGCCCTGGGATCGCCTTCGACATGCAAAATCTGGTAATATAAACAGACAGACAAGGCAGTTAGTTGTACGAAAGCCTGCTGCCTGTAGATTAGATAAAGCACGACGATTATCTTGTACACCACGGAGGGCTTCTGTTTTGCTGTTCCGTATGTTCATAGTCTGATCTCTGCCTTTTTCACTACGAGTTGTCTTATTTCTGTGTCGTAGGAGCATGTGTGAAAATCCCGCATTGTCTGATCTGAACGATGTGAGAATTACGCAGATAAAATTAGTTGTACACTTTGGCTCAAACGATGTTTGCTCGTGATCACAAAAATACCATTGGTTAGATGAACAAGTCGCCTATTGTTCATTATCGACTAGCATGGGTGTTTTACCGATTGTACCTGAATTTTCCACGTAGTGATGCTCGATGACTGGGTTGTTCACTAGGATTTTTCTAAGCTCTTCTCTAAGCTACCGTTGCTAATGATATGATAGAAATCGTCGTTTTATGCACGTTTATTTTGGAAATTCTGAAATAAAACCCAATTAGAGGCTAGTGCGTTTATTATTATTGCGTCTTATACGAATACAGATATAACGCTACGAATATATCGTGTGTTCATCTTAATGTACGCTGTAGACGATTTTTCTAACACGAATTTTAACCTAACGACAAATTCGCTTGATGCATCTAATTTTAAAAAGTACTTGGACAATGCAAAACCGGACACAACGTACCTATTCGAATTGAGCCTTTGGTTTATTAGAGGCTGCAAAACATGCTGACGTATACTTCAAGCCTAAATGGCTTCGGGAAACTATTCGCATCACAACGACACGATCTGTATATATGTATAAAGAACGGGGGAAAAACAGGGGTGAAACGATGAGCCTTCCTTTTCTTTCTACACATTCGCTAGTCGTATCCGACGTCAAAAAGAAAACATTCAATCACGTTTAAGGTGGCAGTTTTACAATGTCATTGCTGACTATACTACTTCGTAAGTTTACAGTAACTTTGTTTTTTAGGCTTTATGGTTGTTCCTACAGGACTGAAGTTCCTCAGTAAATTCGCAACAGACGCTACGCTTAGGGTTGTTTCTAAGTGAAGCCATTTGCAATAATCGGCTTCACTTGACCCGTTTGAAACAACGTTTCACTTATTGTATGTAATATTAGCTAAATGTAGATTTTTTTCTAGCTTCTGAAATGTTTGGACATGGGTTGAACTGAAGTACAATCTGAACTCTGCGGTGGCTCAAAGGTAGCGCTTGAAAGTCAGACTTTTAGGCAGCATCGCTTCTTAACAGCTTAGTAAAATTACCCATTTTTTTGGGTAACTCATCCTGCAGTTCGCGTTTTGGGTTTATTATTATAAAAGGGCTGAATATTTTTGTACCAAACGACTGCAGATGTGGAATTAATTCAAATAGATAAGCCGGCCTCAGCACAGTCTTAACAACGTAGCGAATAATTATAACAAGAACAAACACAGCCCCACGGAAACCAAACACTTGTTTATTGTTGTGTTGCTTATTGCTGCATCGTCAACAGAAAATTTGAAAATTTTAAACTACAGCGTGAAATTTTGCATGAAAAATGTAGGTTTTCTCGATTCTCGTCTATCTCCCCCCTCAGCTGATATTTATGACTTTAAAGAAAGCTTTTTTCGCATCAGTAGGCTTGTAACAGCGCAACGAATTAAAATGGTTGCTTGTCGAAAGGAAATCTTTTCGATAGCATTAAACAAAGCAGGGCTTATGGTTCGAGAGATGCGCGAGATGGCTTTCATAGGAACTCTTAAAATCATTGAGCGAAGATTGGAAGAATGTTGAAGCAGCGATCGGCCAAATGAAGTTTAGAAGTTCTTAAGTATATTTTTGCGATGATGTGATGTTTAGAATATTGCTTTTAAATAAACGACAGACTCCTTCTGAGTATCATAGCTCGTTTCGGAGTATTTTCCGATACTGTCAACGCTCACAAATTCACATGCTTTCTTAGTATGTCAAAGGAATGCTTCCCGCTCGACGGTTTACGAATGGGAAACAAATAAGGAAGGGCAACTGCTATCACAAAATGTAGCGACAGCTTCTAAACGGAGTGTCGTTGATCGTCCCGTACTGCTGGGTAACCTGGGTTGTCAAAATCACCTACGAACTGATCGGCCCCAGCTTAATTTATTAATTCTCTAAAACGTTTTCTTAATCAACTTTGAACAAAATTTTTCTCAGTTCACTTACTGCTCTGCTATATTGTACAACAACAATAGATCAGATTCTGGTTAGGTAAGTTTTATAAAAGCTTTTTCTTACTAACAAGGGTGTCCTACTCTTTAAAAGGATCATAATTATGTTTATTTATATAACTATTAGAGTACACTTATATATGTCATTATATAGGTTCTTCTATATTTAAGTGCAAGAATTACACACCATTTCAACTTTAAAAGGTTCCTTTCCTCTATTTGACTAACAACTACTGTTAACAATACTTCGCTCGGACAGCGTACGCTTTCCAGTTCAACAAAGGATCTTTATCAACGGTCGCATGATGTGTTATACGCAACTGAACGAAGACGTTTCTTGTTAATCGCACCGAGGCATCTGTCCTCGTCAGATCCTACATGTTATTTCCAACATAGTCCCAGCAGCGTCAGCTAACAATACGAAGAACATGCGGTGCTATATAGCGGCAGCAACAAACGAGCACGCTTCATTGCGCAGCCTAACGAGACTCACCGACAGGAAAGCTCGAAGGCCAAGGATAAGGAAGAAACAATAGACGAGATGATAGAACGCGTTTTGCAAAATCAGCCAACCGATCGACCGACCGATTTTCCCCAGTGCCCCATGCCCGACTCGTTTCCAATGCTACGAAGTAAACTCTAACAATATTACGAAGTTTTTTGTTGGCTCTTAACCGTTGTTTGGCTTTAATCCCCACGTAGTCTTCGGGGTTACGCGGGTGAAGTGTGTACTGTCGGGCGCGTGCGAAACCTCCGAACCATAACGAACTGATGTAGAGCAAAAAATTGTTGAAAGGTGTTGGCTGTAGTGAGGCAACGATACTTTATTAATAGTAAGGGATTTCTATACGCTTTTTCCTTGAGAGATGTGCGCTAAATTACAGCAACTAGTACAACTGTGGCGGTATGGAGCTCTGTTTGCGTTGTATTTCAGAGTGATTGGACGTTGACCGATACCAGGCCGCGATGCTAGAGTGAACTCAGTCAGAAGCTATCAAGTATTAATTAATGACTCCTCTAGATAGTATATGGCGTACTGTTTAAATTAGAATAAAATTTATGTCGTCTTTTTTGTATGCGCGGACAAGAACCGCCCTTATAAACCTGTCTGCTCAAGTATCTGCTGTCTGTTTAGAGATGTTTTGAACTCGAAGCTTAAAGCGCTAGCAGCTCACTTTTAGAATTTCCTTCTCTAAGTTCTTAATCTTTATATTTTTTTTTTGTATAGAATTATTGTGAGTGGCACGATATCTTGGCTCGTTAACGTTTTCATGTTGCGAACATGCTACACAGTATATTTCATTCTAATGAATACATCCTGCGTTTGGTAGGTGTTTAGGTGCGCTTTTGTGCCAGTTTCCACTTCTGTCGAAAGACGGACGGCGTTCTGCTAGTTCGCAGTTTCGCCACGGGTTATGCAATAACCTACTGTATTTCTTGGGTAAAAGTCTCACCCTTACAATGAAGGTGGGGCAACGTGATTCCGCTAGTTTTTGCTCTTTAGGTTGTAAACACACATGAGAAGTATAGTATCTAGAAAAAAATGAAAATGAGTTGCGAATAACCCTTTCCGCGACCTTCCTTTGAAAGACCTTTGTACCAGCAGAGAAAATTTTTTATATACGCAAAAAACTAAAGACAGCCGGATGACTCGAGACGATTTTAAATAGAATCGAAAATAAGGCGTTTTGACCTTTGCTTCGCTCAATAATATACTAGCTGTTTGAGTCTCGTGATATAAGAATTGAACCTAAGGTCCTTGGGAATTATGTACTATGACCCTTCCTAAAAAAGGACAAAAAAATAAACGTCAAATCGAGATATCAGTACCGTTAATTAGACATTAAGTGTGAGCTTTCCGCTTTATTTATCGATCTCATTTTGTTGTATATTTTACGCGTTCCATAATCTTCAGAAGAACTATTCAAGAGCCGTATGAATACTGGCGACCGCTCAGATCCTTGCTTTTGGCAAGCTAAGGCAGTTCTCAGTCTCGACGGGTGTTTTTCCTACTATGACGAGTTTGAAATTTTTGTTTTTGGGAAGAACTAACTGTGTCCCAATGCCGCTCCAAAACAATAAACAAACAATAAACAAAATAATGATTTCCTTAATTTTTTTTTAAAAGAAAAGCGTAGACTAAAATTTGGGGCTGTTGTCATAGATTCGCACTATTAAACATTTGTAAAAACCTGAGCTTGTATACCGCAGAGCGCACAATTACATTAATACAGCTTTTAACCTCTACGGCATGTTTGTAGACCTATTTACCTCTCATCATACATATCCATGAAAATACAGACACGCTCCAAAAAACGTATCCCTGTTATATCGTTATAACCCTATTACGTGAAAAAATAAATTGAGGCGAAGAATGCAAGCACGATTTAATAAGTAAAAGAGCGTCACCTCGTAATTCTAAACCACTTCCCACAGATCTATTGAGGTATATCTCATCCCTGAAGAGAAGACGCCTAAATGAATTTTTCGGAGAACCAAAGTTTGCAAATATGACTCCGTTTACCAGCCTATACATCTTCCTATTAATTTGTTGTATGTATACCTTTTAATTATTGCGTATGGAGTTTTTTCTTCTAGAAAAACAATGGATTTTTTTAATGAAAAGTTTCCAGTTTGAAATCCTGAGTACGACGAAGAGTTTAAGTTAAGCCTAAATATGAACTCTTATAAATATTAACTTCGCCTGCATTTTATATTGTTGGGTACTGACACAGCATTATTTTACTGTTTCTCTGAAATAAGTCGCAGTATCTTCGTAAACTCATTGTCCGCTTTAACTGTGACATTAAATTTTTATCGGATTGCAACAATTCCTTCGTAGCTTCGTGCCGATTATCAGAAACGTCAACAGAAGTTGCTGATGTTGCCACAAAGAACACAATTTTGTCTAGAAGGAGTATTTCAGCTACGTTTTAAAACAGCTTACGTTCTAATCTTTTTGTAATTTCAATCAGATGTGATAAAATTCACAATAGTCCATTTTGTTCCATATGAGCTTATACTAAGGCTGACTTCACGACGGCTCTTCATTGTGAGCCTTTAGCAATATATCCGGCCTGTTAAAACTACCAACACTCACACAAAATGATTCAGCCGGATTCATATTTTAGCTCCGATGCTTTTATAACTGATGCATGCCTGATGCATGTTCGTGCAAGACACATTGCTAACTTCTGAAATACTTTGATAATTGAATTTGCAAGAAGCGCGAACTTCTCGTTTTTTTAAAATTATTTTTATTATTATTTATTATTATTTTTTTTTATTTATTTATTTAAACAACAATAGCCTCCTTTATTCAGACACTTGTGTAGGACGTGTCGTTGGCTAGACCTGCAACAGCACCAAAGGGGGGGGGGGTAACTTTGAACAACGGAATTACGCGTATGTGTACATATCTGTCAAATAACAAATACGAAACTGAGCATGTATCATGATTCAAATGTTTGCGCTATAGTTAACTGAAAGATTGCTTTTTTCAGGCCGAATGTCTGCCATGTAGATTGCATGGTAGGGCCGCGTCACGTTCCAGGATATGTCTGTACAACTTAGTAGAAAAGTTCAAAATGACAGAGTTGCCGCAAGACTTCGACATTCACGGTATAATGGAAGAAACCACTAATGCAATGCACATGGGCACATTAAGAACGCCAAACACCTTCATTTCTCGTCATGTTGAAAGGCTTTCTGTGGCCGACTAGGCAGGTTTGATTTAAGCAACGGACGACTCTAACAAGAAAATGGTACCTGCTAATACTCATTCGAACAAGAGGAGTTATAAGTAAAAAAAAGAAATTTGGTAAACACAGCGTACTCGTGCTATGACTGCATTGTTCATACGACCTGACGTCACTATACCTGTTTTCTGCTGTTTTTTTAAAGCAAATTTCATAAAACTTGATTATTTTTAGTCGAAATGTCTTGACGAAGCGTGTACTCGTCAAGACATTTCGACAATAACATTAAAACTCTTGAAAAATTTATCGAGGTTAAGATAGCGTATTTTGTCTTGTAACAAACAGTCACCTGAGTGATGCAATAATTACAATATAAGGGACACCACTGCCATTTCTAATATCATCCTCATACTGCCACTATCATTGTCCGAAATTGGTACATAGGGAACCTGATCCTGTACTAGGATGTTTTAAAAGCTTCCAAGCAATCTCTTGCCCACTACGCAATAGCGTGCAGTGTGTAAGAACATAGTTAAGAAAACTTAACATCGTAAATATTGCAAGGGTTTCTTAGAAAACTATAAGAACTTATAATAAAGACATGGAGTGACCACACTCACTTGATATTGATGCTGAGAGATCGAACTTGATAGTTCTCTTCAAAGGATGGAAACAGTTGTGCGATTCGATTCACCTTGGAAGTCCCACATAAACATAGCGTGGTTCCTTTACCAAGATAACAACAAGATAACGTTGTCTGTCAACATATGGCTTAGGAAAGATTCCAATGTCGCGTTCCCGATAAACTCCTGTTAAGTCAAATCAAATTCACCTTTTAATGCGCCAAGGGACAAAGATTATCATAAGAATGTAAAGCATGGATCACAGGCAAGTCGTCGAGCATGCTATAAGTGCGATACAAAAATAGTTTGGGTTCACATAACCAATAGCAAATATGCATCTATGTACCCATGATGGTGCAGTGAACACGTGTTGGCCTACCCAACTTAATGACGTTCGATAATTTAGGTTAGCAACCGATATACTTCGCTTCACACTAGAAGCCAATCTTCTGTAGCAACGTTTAACACTAATACCAGATGTAAAACTCTAAACGTTTGTTTAAAGATGTATCTGATCGCTTCTGTTATGTATTATCAATTAAGTTGAATGATGGCCGTTCATCTTTGGCAAACATATATTTAATGTAGGCAATCCGGATAGAGGCTTCACGTGTTAGAATAAATCGGAGGGTAAACTTAGAAGGACGACATAAAGACCACATTTAACTTACGATGTAAAAATACTCCGTGCTTTCTTACTACTTACAACAGTTAGTTGATTTAACATTTACCTATGCCTCAGGAGATTCGACTTCAAAATATTTAGTAATTTTTTCCTACTAAAAAGAACACCTTAGATTAAGTAATGTTAACAAAAGGATATGCTTATTTAATACTTTAACTTGCACTGCATTCGCTGTATCCAGAGTAAAGTCTCTAAAGTAATGCCTTACAACGATTTTCAAGCTCTTGCTTGAATCTTTACTAATCTATACGCATATATACTATACGTATATAGACAGAAAAATGAAAAAATCAGTAAAAACGCTACACTATAGAGAACTGTGATACCTTTTATTTTATTTACAAGTCTTCGCCTAAACACCTTCTTTAACTGCCTTTTCTGAGCAGCGCCACCTTCACGGCCGTTCGGATGTCATCCAGGAAATGTCCCCCAAACGCCCCTCTAAGTAGCGTTCGAAACGTTTCTGCTACAGGTGTCAAAGGACCATCATTCTTTGCAAGTAACATTGCAACACATCGTGGCCTTAGTGAGCTAGCATTGCCTTCAAAAAGAGCCACCCGTGGGTACACCGTCACAACATCACGTTGGTAGAGCATCAAGGATGCGACGAGTCGACCAAGTGAAGTCTCAAGAGGACCAAGTAGCAACATGTGACTCAGCTCGAGACACTGCAAATTTGTCGAAAATTATTACAACGCATCCAACTACCGGTATATACATACCATTTTACTTCTAGAGAAACTTTGTAACTGGCACGTTTGAAGTTTACTTTTGCTGAATTATGTAACAAAGATATACTATACCTGTATCGCAGTATCTAAACTGTGTATCTTATTTACACATTGATGTTTGCAGATCAGTGCGTGAAGAACTGTCCTAGCGGCAACTTCAGTTATGCCTGGCAGTTTCACCGAATTTGTGTGACTCTCGGCAAAACCGTCAGAACGCAACATTGCTGCGAAGTAAGTCGATTCTTGCATCTAAAATCATTGGTAAAGTTTCGCGTTCAGGTTCATCATATGTTAAATCTCTTATTAAGGGTACGCTTACGTAGGTAACTGGAAGACCCAGTTCACTCTAGTCAACGATATTGCCGTTCTTTAGACTACGCAAACAACACATATCGTTATTTATAGAATCTATTTTGTTGTCGCAAAAAAATGCACAATAATGTACTGTGGAATGGATCACGCAAATAAATATCAGGAATATGTTATTCTCCTTACTTACCAGTCGTTTTCTATCAGCTGTTAACATCTTTCCATCATCGAGTTCAAGCGTAACACCTTCAGGGGAATCGGATTCTAAGAGGATTTCCTTAGCGTCACAAACTTTATCGTCAAGTTCAGGTAAGTTCACTTTATCTAACACCAGGCGACAGGTCTTGCCAATTTCCCTTAGAGCACCAACTGCTAACCGAAATCGCGCCTCGATGTCAGCAACGATGCCATCGGACGTTTTTTTGGTTCCACTTTTTAATGTTTCGATTTCCTCTTTATCTTGAGCATTCCCGCCATTTTTAGCCAGTTTTATTAAAAAGCCGTTTTTTCTATCCAACGCTTCAGTGCTAACCTGAAGTATATCGAAGAGAAGGTCCATACCCCCACAATCGAATAACAATGTATACAGTGTTTGGGCATCTCGCACGACAAATGTTAAAGCTAAAGCAGTTTGTTCCTTACACCTCGCAGGGGTATCCCCTACTAAATGACTGGCAATCTCTCCAGAACCCATTCCACCCTCGGCTATTGAAGACAGCTTCTGTAACATCTGGTCCCGAACTGTCGACAGGTAGAAACATCTCGAACAGTCATTCTTCCGATGTGCTTTCTGCAGGATAGTCAACGTCTCAAGGATACAGTCTTCCTGCAGAAAGTCCCGAAAGAACATCGCATGTTGAACAATCATAACAGCAACCTTCTCAGCACGACTCAGTGATGTCGGCACCGAGGCAATATATCGAAGGAGAGCGGTACACACTCGGGTGGCTTGTTCTGCTAGCAGATCAATACTTCGCGGAAAGGTGTAAATTTCCAGGATACGCAGAACATGATCCACCTGAAAAAAGGGTTTAAAGTAAAACATTATCCGTAGGAGGATGTTCAGGTTTAATACTTCAGTAAGCAAGTCTTAGATTTTTTTAAAACTCAATATGACGCTTTTAAGTATAGTGAGGAGGGGGATGATACGTGAGTTGTTGAGTTCGATGAATGTTCGTAGTTGAGTCTTTCAAGCGGTGCCCTCGCGAAAAGTTTACTGTCGAAACGCTTTCTTGACACGAAAAACTCACGAGTAAGGTTTTTGGACCAAAACAAACTTCGCAGGTCTTTACAAAAGTAAGTTGGGTCTAAAGATCCAGTCAATATTCTCTCTGGCAATTACACGAGGAACGTGAGCTGAACCACTTTTGCGAAATGCATTATCGCGATTTTTTGCCTAGCTCACCTTAACTTCTCACGCTTATATGTCGAGGAAACCTAAGGTTTCGTCCATAGTAGATATCCTGCACACCTTGAGCGTAGTGTGCATGTATTAAAAGAAAGGCATTCTAGTGTCTCTGCCGTCCGGAGTATTAGCTCCCTGTGTCGTCGAAACAGCGCATGTATCGACTTTATTTATAATAACGATTTTTTAAAGCACAATCGTTACGATGGAATCGTACAATGCGCGGCAAACATACTGCATCTTTCAAGATCTTTTTGCACACTCCTGTGCAAAGCTTGAAAATAAATGATTTTATATAGATCTGGACCCCCGCCTCTCAGGCACCCAAAAAAAGAAGTCGTTAACACGACGACTGAGGGTACCTTAATATCCGCACGCTTCTATTTCTTGCCGATCATAACAATTGAGTCTGTTATATTATACTATCTGGCGTATGCTGCGCAAAGACCTTGCCATGCAGTCGTATAAAACTTAGACGCTTCAGATCTACCGACTACGGGATTACTCATCGAAAAATAGTTGCAACGCGCTTTACTTTTTTTTAATCAAAAATCATTTCAGCTGACCCATATCGACAAGCGAAACTGCTGCATATGAGCATAGGAGAATTTTGCGCTATTTATGAACAACCACTTTATTAAAATAATTGGAGGATTTCGGTGTACTCGGATTGCTTTTTCTTCAATGAATGGTTCATTGTTTTCGATACAGATACATGTTGGCCGCAAAGATACTGCATGAAAAGCTTCGTGGCCATGCAATTTCCTGCGGGGCACCGTATCATGAGCTTAACACCACCCAACTTTTTTCAGGTGATGCTTAAATCATGCTTTCAGGTGATGAAAAAGCAAAGTCTATATAGCTAAGCCCTTCGTAATTGAAAAGCTAAATTAGTGTTCCCGACAAGAAATCTTAATAATTACACCCAATTCATGTAACAAAGATTTTGAAAAACATATGTCCTTTTTTGAGCTTGTAAAGGTATCCTTGAAACGGTAACCTAATTAAAAAAACAGCAAACATCGCCATTCGTAATACAATCTTGATATTCTGCCTATCCGATAAACTAGTATTACTAACTACAGTTCGAAATTAATATATTAACAATAAATAACCTTTTCCACATAGTTTTCCAAACATCCCTTCTATATATATGGGGCCGTGTATTACTTTGGAAACTTATGCTTTCTATACCATTATATCTTTAGGTGCAACAATTTCGCTTTTCCCTGCTTCACTGATTCTCCGTTTACATGCAGCAGTTTTTCCAATCGTTCTCTCATTTTTGTCAGTATTCCTGTAAAGAAAATGCATGTTACAAATTGTATGTCTTCTAGACGCATGTGAGCTGCGAGATCGATGAATGTATCGAGTTCGTATGCGGTTTAATGGTATTAGAAAAATACCTATTTTATATTATACACAATTCCAAATCGATTTTGAAATGGATCTTTTAGCGTCATAACTTTTGGCGGTAGCTTTCTGTGATCTTATTGGAAAAAAAATTCGTTTACAAACCCCAACTACTTCAAAGAAAGTGTTCTCGCATCGGGACATCCTGCATTTGTCAGATTGAATATTAATCGATACGTAATAGATCTCTTAAATAATTTAGACAATTTGCAACGGCGATAATCGAGAATGAAAATGCAAGTATATCGAGCGCCAACAATAGATTGACGACTTCTTACAGGTCAATCGTTTATCAACAAAGCGATACTGAGACCTTTACTACCATTATCACTTATCTTATGTTTAACTAAAACAGGACCCCACATAAAAACCCATTTTAAACATTATTACAGCTTCATAATTTTATTTTCTGTACCTTTTTTTTTCGCTTTCCTGACGGCGTATTTGACGACGATGCAATTTTTCACTGGCAATTCTAAAACAGTTGAAACTCTTCTCCTCCCCGTCATCTTCGTGGTCGGACGATGAACTTCCAGGTGTGCTACCATAAACTGGTGAATAGGCCGCGTCCTATAGTTTTAGGCGGCAAGATATATTGCTTTCTTATGGAAACATTTTTATAGTGTAAATATAATAAAGTATATACTGCAAAAATCGTTTTTGTGCCAGACGCTTTCCCTTCTGTAACTTCCATCATCTTATTATACTATATATATATATACTTTTGTAATTTTGTAGGCTTTATATGTAATACATTTCTTTATTGACAGGGAGTATGTTAGTGTTTTATATTGTGTCTAAGTAGAAAATGCAAATCGTTATGTCGTACTTGTGACCTTTAAATCATTAGATCAATTCACCTAAAGCGCATTACACCATCTGTAGTACGATCAACTTTTTCAACAACTTCAAACGAAGAGCCGATTGAAGTCAAACATGTAAAATGCAATTATTCCCTACTTTTCATGTTAATACCTAATTATTTTAATTTTATTTTCTCTTAGCGTCTATCCCACAACCGCTTTTTAGATTAAAGCCATTTACAAGTTCCACCATTGACGAAGCCAGTAAAATTTAGAGCTAGAAACGCGTTCATTATACCCCGCCTCGGTCTTATATAAATTTGTTATAATCATCCTATAAAAATTCTATTTACTGATTTCGTACCTGGCTTGCGTCATCTTCCGTTCGACATGGACTCGTGCTTCTACTACCTAAACTTAGAGGACTTCCCGTAGAACTATGCTCGTCAAAATCAGGCATGGCTGGTGGGCGCGACGAGCGAGGTGACATCCCAGAGTAACCTGGCAGGCCCACGTAATCGCTACGATAGTATATATATATAAGCGTCATAGAATATGGAACAACAAAGTTAGACAACTGTTTATAGGTAATCATCATAATAATAAACTATGACTTACTTTTACAGGCCATATTACTCAATTTTCAGAAAAGCATGTTTTATATTTGTTCCTTTTGTTACAAATAGTAGACAAAAATGTAATTTACATGATTTACTGTGTATAATGACCTTGTTAACTGATATCGGTGTCCTTCGAAAACCATCGAACTTATAAAAACATTCCTTCAGCCCTCTCAAGGCTTTCACGTGTTGTTACCTTTCAACTTTAAAGTATCTCCTAGCAAGTGATAGCATTTGTGGATAAGCAGTATTTATTTGATAAAAGTTTAAATCTTATTTGATAAGTATACCGCAAACGATTACATTACGATACTATATAATTTAACGGTTTAGTTACAACGACTGTGAACCGCACGTATGCGGTAGATTCTAACAAATTTTCAGGGATGCACATCTAAAGTAGAACGGCCATCAGCTGTCAGTCTCGGCCTGGCCACGACCCAAGCATTTTTTAAATCTTTGGACAAACAGACTGATATATCGGACTAACTTACCTGTACTCTTCATTAGCGCCAAGCTCGTAGTTGAAAGCAAGACTTCTAGCTTGCATGATTTCTAGATAACTAGGTGAATTTAAGCAAAATAGTTTCGGACGCTTTGTTTGAGATTCTTCGGTATTACACTCGTGGTCAGATCTGCAGGCAGAGTAAATAACAAAGAGTGGCTCCTCTAATGCTTGCTTAAGCTACGAGGAACTTATATCTCTAGGCGTACATAACAATCCAGACTTATTTATTTTATTCGGATTTACCAGATGTATTTAGTGCAATATATGTCTGTTGTGCATAATAAAGGGGATCAATGTGAACTGTCCCTCACCCGACCGAAGCTACTGTTTCCGTGTCCGTCGTACTCAGGATGCCCGTTTCATGTTCACCCGATTGTCCCGATAAACAGCTCGAGCGGTCTGAGAGTACTGTATTGATTGCACCGAGCACGGATTAAAACTACGTATTATGAAGAGAATTATGACATTCATAAAACAACCCGTGTCGCTTGTCGACTGACCGGCAGGCATTGTTTGAGCGAGAATTTTGCTTATGACAAAACCATTAAGAAGCTGTACTCAATATAGGTGAACAGACACTTACTTTCATGCTTATTGCTGACTGAACCAAGTGGCTTAGCGACAGCATCTTCTCCAGTTTCTCCATTATTACTTTCAGCGTCGATTTGGTGGTCTTGCGCGTTCTCCTTAGTGTACTTTTCCAAATAGGACACTAAGGCTTCGAGCAGGTGCAGTCGAACCAACTCCGCTAAAGCGGTGTCGTCATGTCTAAGCATAGCGTTGTAGAATGGATAACACAGGTATTATTGTTATTTGTCGTAAGTGAGATGTTTTGTCTTTACGATACATAGAAGGTTAGCCAAGCAACGTATCATCGAACTACATATTTTACAGTATGGAGTTTTTTTTTTAAGTCCCAACTTCTAATTAACATAGTGGTACGATGAAATGCACTGTTCAAACTGGTTAAGTCATGCGGTGATTTAAAAGCCAGGTACCGAAATAGGGTTGTTCAGTGTGTCGCATTACGATTAGCACTAATTGATGGAATTATATTCATAATAATACGGAGATGAACAGAGTTTCCCGAGAAGTTTGATTTTTCTTGAGAAATAACTACTAAAACATATGTAGTAATCTTTGAAAGGTCTAAGTGGCCCAACTGAAGCTTGAATTATTTATTTACCTACCTATAGCTCATTAATGTATAGGTGGCATAAGTCCATAGCTTCTTTTTCTCAGGAGCGTTAAGAACAGCTACCAGTTGCGACAGGCCTCCAGAGTCCCTCACTCGTATCAAATTGTATGGCTCTTTACATAACCGACATAATGTGATGAACACCGCTTCCCACTCTAAAATTCAACGATAAAAGAAAACCGCTTAAGTTCCAATTATTCCGTGTTCCAAGAATCTATTGAGCCTCTTTGTGAAAAAATTGTAATTTCATTTTCATGTAAGTTTTACAGAAATTCACAATCAATTGATTCCTCATCAGCTTGCTTCGACGTTTGTTGATTAAACTCTTTACTTTATTTTAGTCTATGAACTCATCGCGGCACCTGATAGAGTTAAATGGATCCAATTAGAAGAAGCTGTTCTGAGGATTAAAAAAATTATTTACATAAGGATCACCTCAGCTTAGCGTACATGTTGTCCTAAACTTTTCATACGAGACCATTTTGCAAATATTGATAATATCATTAGGTATAATAATATGTAATATTTGACCATCCTATGTTCTCGAATATCTTAACATTGATCGCACAAACTGTAAAATATATTTGTAAATAAGTAGCTAACAAAGTTACAACAATACATCGAGATTAGAGTTTATGATAAAAGTTCCAAAAGTTAATAAGTTTAATACATACTGCCGTCCGGTAGCTTCTTATTGGAATCTTCGGAATTGCTGGCTAATCTGGTAACAATTTTCACGATTATTCCCGAGCTTCCTACATCGACCAGCATTTCATCCAGCTGAGCGATATTCACCATCGTGAAAAGAGCACTATTCATAGAGCTACTCAAATCGACTAACATCGGAAATGCACCACTATCTTTCACCTACAAAAGTGCATGAAAAAAGAGGTATTTTGTTCACTGAATCCTCTTTTTTTGCTTTATAATAAATTGTTTTTGGTACGGTTTTGGTTTGGGTGGTACGGTGGTACGGTGCGGGCAAACATTCACAAGAAAAATCAAGACTTTTATTTTATATATATATAAAATTAACTGCTATACTCAGATGTAACAGCTTAGGGATAAAAGAAATTCTTTTTGTTCGAATAATAAAACAACTTAATATCAAGATAGTTCCATATCCATCGATCGATGGATCCATGATACCTGCTTGGCCGTTATCAGTGTACATTTGTGAGTGAGTCTTTCAAGGGCCTCAGTGCATGGCTTTCTTAAAGGTTCAGCAACCATCAACAGAATCCGAGCGAGCGCAGCGACACCACCAAAAGAAGCGATACTTTCTCGGTACGCCGATGTGCCTCCAAGAACACGCAAGGCACGCATTGCGGTGGCCTACGCCAAACGCAGAAAAATTAAGTCAGAGGTCAATATTTAATAATATATTTATTAATTTTTAGTTTATTTAGTAATATATTAATACAATTAATACACAATAAGGCGGCATACTGCATCAACCGTACGGTCTTTGTACCTAATGACCTCTGCCTTCTAATAGTGGTATATTGGAGTTACAGTGTTACAAGATGAATTATATAAAGAATATGCTCTTAACAGAGCGCACTAGTATGTTTATCACAAAATTAACCATCGAGAAAGCATTTAATCATATCTGACGTTCTTGTTAGGAATTAAATTCCCAGCCAGGCGAAATTATCGTACAATACCTGGGAATCCTTGGATTTGGTAGTATTGAGGAAATCAACGATTGCATGAACACTTCCTTGAATTTGGTGCACATAATGAGCTCCTCGTGCACTTAAAGCCGTATTGGCTAAAGCTCGGCATGCCCTGTTTCGTATCGAATCTTCCGCGATATTTGTAAGAATACGTACTGGACAACAGTCGATAAATAACACGTAGCCATGCAAAAATAAACGCAGTAAGAAATGAACCAAATGTTTTTATTTTACTGAAATTTATACCAGTGGATTTAATGGCGAATGGTGCTTGTTTGTGGAAGTTTCTCAGCTGAATTCATGATCGCTATAAAAAAAAATGAGTTAAGTCTCACTAAATTCGCTATTTAGCTCTTATAAAAAAAAAAAAACTAGTATTATTGGAACTTCCCACTATTTAGTACATTATGGCTATAAGCTGTGTGATAGGACTTTTATATATATATAGAAGTTGAAGAATCATTGCCTTTGATTTTGTATCATTCGTACATTATTCATTCATAATTACCCTTAATGAATGCCCATTGGATCATTTATATATAAAGGACGCGCTTACTTACCGATACTGGTAACCCCGTTACTTTCAAGCACTTCAGCGCGTACCCGCGCATGGACAAGGCAGTTGGCAAGCACGCTGAGGGCAAGATCAGCCACTCGTGGCTTTTCAATATAGTGCAAAAGCGATGAGACGCCACCCAACCTTTGGAGATCTGTCACTAAAGATGGATCACGCTTCACCGAACGACCAATAATCTGAATAAAATCGTAGATGAAGATAAGTCTAGCCGATAATAACTTTAAATTTACTCCGTAAAACGGCGACTTCGATACGAATGCGATAGGAGGCAAGTTTAATTATGTTAAACATGAACACGTGCAATGGCAAAGATCACAAACTATAAAAAAGTAAATAAATGAGACTAATCCAAAGGACTAGCTTTATAACATATGAAAGGTGGTGTAGTTGAAACGTTCCTGTTCTTACCTGAAGCGCTCTAAGCAGGCGAGGAAGAGGCAACTGACGGGTGCTCAACGCTCTCACTAATTCCTCAAAAGATGGAGCAGGTTCTCGCGTTACGGATGCCATTTCGCCTAAGAGTCAAATAGGTCTAAAGAGAAAATTGAACGCAATAAATCGCAATGTTACCATTAATATTTTGTGGACGTATTTCTATCCTAAGGAGGGATGCGGCCTCATTGATTCCATCGTCTTATACTACTATTTACACTGTACTCTTTAGAAGTCATCGTCATATAAATAACCCTATTTCTCACGCAAATTTTCCAACTTTTATGTGTCGTCATGTAAGTTGAACTTTGTCACATAACTCACACAAGCGTTACCGCATAAGCTTCAGAAGTAAGTTCAAAGATTAGAAAAATTTTTTTCACAAAAATAAAACAACAATAGCTATTTATTACCGATAGAATGCATGAAAAAAGATTTTTTTTCTTGATGTTTGTATAGGTTCCATTAATGGTTCCTCTTTTAGAAGCCACGCCGAATTGTTTCGTGTTTATAGTAAATAGCAGTTATTTCTTAGCGACGAAACTCCGTGCTCTAAATTGTGGTAAGTGTGTACCCAATACAGAGACCCCATAGGCAACTTTTCTGATTTTTCTCTGCATCTACAAATCATTCCTGGCTTAAAAAATGAAGTTAACTTATATAGTTGTTGTCTATATACTATTCTTGAAATCGATCATATCAAGTACGTGTTTTAAGTTTCATTTTGCTAAATACAATATAATAACATAACGTACGCAACATAAATACTAGGTAATAAATAGATAAATACGCTAGTTGTTAGTTTGTTAATAGTTTAATGGATGGTTTTTTCTGTCAAAAGTGTCTTCGGTGTTACACACGATCAAATGCGCAAAGAGACTCATGCTAATACGCACAGCACTCACATTCATGCAAAGCAAACTTTTGGGTTTACATTAAGCAACCCTTTAGAAAGTTCTAAAACGGGTCTCGATTATAGTCACACAAAATAAATCTCAAATATGGCAAGCGAGATCGTAAGGCCCCGAGTACGTTTTTGCTGCCTCCTCATTGCAAAAAGCCATTTCACAGCTTAAAGTAAGACATATTTTATGGTGTCCATAATGTGGGCGGGCTATATACTTTCCTTTGTAAAGTTCTATATTGGTTGACTGACGGGCGTTTGTGATTGTTATTCAAGGCGCATTCTTGTCACTGAATAGTCCATCTGAACAATAATACAATATAGAGCTCAAAATTTATAAGACAGGCTCTATTCTACTAACTACTTTCGACAGCCCTCTTCTTTCACAAATCCACTCTGTGATCAGTGGAGCCATCAGCTGTGCGGTCCCGTTCGACGAAAAGGAAGCTTCGTATTGTGGCCACCAGAGCGGCGCCACTAGATCTTTCGTGCAATCTACCAAACGTCACCCATTGGTTGAACTGTTGGAAATGACCTATCGACCTGGACCTGTATAATTGTATTTGCCGAAAAATGTTTATACTTTCGAAAAGTGCCTTATTTACGAATGTATGCATTATGAATGTTTTGCAGAAACTGTAAGGTAGGCTCCTCTGTTATTATACTATCATAATGATAATAATAACTAATTAATGATTATTACCAAAAATAGGCAGATGCATCGCTTTACTCACTCGTGCATTTCGCGCCCTTTTGAATAAGTATTATTGGACTTCTCACAAATCCGTAAATAGGGTAGGAAGTTATTAAAGCGGCTTGCTTTGCATGCTAAATGCCAGCTAAATTGCTAAAATTTCGCCAGATCTGTGTTTAAAACCTAGATCAATTGACACTATGAAATATTTGTTTTATAGAAATGGTGATAGTCCAACGGGGTAATAGGTACATGCACTCGGGCTGCCGAGAAAGAAAATTTCTCTTATAAAATTACTGTACTTTAAGATACTAGCTACAAGCTTGATTAGACGTTATTTAATTCTTGGCAGGTTTCTAATAAATAATAAGATATACCATATCTATAATAAGATTATAGATATGGTATATCTTATGCTATAGCTGCGAGTTGTTCTTAGCATGTTCAATAACTGTAATGCAGTTAGATCTACGTAACACCATTTTAAAACCAGTGTCTATTAGTTTCAAATACTATTATTAACTACTACAATTATTGATAAACTAGCGGTTTGTATTTCCGCTATAAAGGGCTGAGCTTTTCAAAATACTTCAATTCTGCCAGCTTTCATGACTTTAATGCAAAACCAGTTCGGGGTCAATAACTGCAAACGATCATTCCCAGATTGCAGAATGCATTTACTCGTCTGGGACGAGTATGACACTAGATCGAGTATATTGGGCCGGCCCAAGAAACTTTAACCTGTCCATAAACGTTTCACTGTCGTTCTGGGCCATTAGAGTAATCCGCTAATCCGAAAGGAAAGTCTGTAAGCCCTACCTGTTAAAACTATTCACCGCTGTGCACCAGCCATTTCGACATGATCGATATAGTAATAGACAGAAGGTTATTTTTCGTTGCAAAAGCTCAAAGCGTTGTTGTTGCTGCATTGAGCTCTTTCAAATCAACCGGTAAAACAGTCATTCAATACAAGGCATGGTGACACTGGCCAGACAAGCAGATGTATTCATCCAATGATAAACCATCACACAATTATGCCCTACATGTTTTATCAGATAAACGAACAATGATTTCTTTTATTGCAAACTATTTACACCATCGATTCTGATAGCTTGCACAATACATGCTACGCTTTGGAGTGCTTCTTGCGCATATGAAACAATCAAAGTTTGCACAATTGAAAAACACAGTGGTCATTTGCCCGCGATTCCGACTAGAAGCGCGAATATACACTAGACAAGCACACAAAAACCCAAGTATCCTCTGCTTTCACGCAGCTCATACAGCGGATGCTGCAGTCATAGATCACACCTCTGTTTTGTGCAGCACCTACATCACAATAGCCTGCAACACTCTATTCATGTCTTTGCTCCATTTTTCTGTCGTCTGCTCATATTTTCAGCCGCTACGAAAATGCTCCTTTTCTCGTATAGCACATGTGTAGGGTACGCCTTCTCAAATTAGACTCTAAACATGACACAGCCATCACAATCTTCACACTCTTTCTTTTTCTTGTCGCACAAAGAATAGTAGTACTTCCCGTTGTCACCGCAAACTCTGGAGGTGCTACTAATGGCTGGCCAGCCGCGTTAGCTGGTTCGATTGTTCGTCCGTCGGCGCATGCTTGTCACTCTATATACCGCTCCCGGCTGTACGCGCACCATAACAAAACCTCTCGCCTCTTTCTTCACCACCGTGTGACTATCAGCCGCATGTCTTCCTACTTGCTTGCCTTTCTGTCTTCTTATTCTCATACCGCTGCTGTATCTGCGGCCGCAACTGCGGCTGTCGCCTATCACACCCGGAAACCGCTCGCAGCATTGCTTCAACTGCCGCGATTGCTGTTCCTACTACTTTATACTGGTGAAATAGTGAGTGTACATCGTCGAGTTCCGCTGCCGTGCGTTCCTTCACTTTGTAACGAGTGTTAGCGCAGGAACGAGCCACATAGCGAGCGCCACGACACGCAGAGGGGGTATCAGTGCCATCACAGTAAAGCGCATAGGACCGCTAAGAAACAGCAACGACAACCGAATCAGTCGGGCTGTTGACTGATTGGTGCGTTGCAGTTGAAGCAGCAGCTCAGGCGCGAGTCCGTTGCCTGTGTGGCAGCAGCGTTTTGCCAGCGGTACAAGCAATAGCAGCAGAATCGTCAACGCTCTAGCGACGGACGGCCAGACCCTGACCATCAGGAGCGAGCAGCAACAGCGCCAGCCGCCGCCGCTGCCGGAGTGCTGAGACTGCTGCTGGCATATAGTGTGTCTATATACACGATAACTGGCTAAGCAGAAACACGGTATTAATTTTGCTGGTACTACCTTCCGGTCGCATTGTCCTGTCGTCTCGCGTCTACTGTAAGGACAGGCTGTGCTTACGGAAACAAGCCAATAAACAGCTATATACACACACTTCGTCTGTCTTGAAGCTTTGACTGTATCAAAGATTCTGGTACGAGAAATCCTGTTAGTTTCGAGACGAAGACGTCAACTCAAACGAAGCAAGAAACACTTCGTCGAGCGCCGTCTTTTCACCCCCGCAAACCGATCTGCTTGTTGAGTCTCGTTGAAGTTAACCCAGAGATCATTTAGCAGCTCGAAGGGAAGCTTGTTGCTCGGTGTGTCATTTTGTCCATGTGCTTATGTGTACCTATGGAGTGTCGCGCTGACGGTGGCGGAAAGTAATCGAACGCACATCATGATGATAAATCTCTACCGGCCTTTCCAGTCTCGGCTGGTCCCGGCTCGTCGACTAGTGACCGTTTAACTGTGGCCTCAGTAAGCCGTATATCTTAGTGTACGTGTCTAGATTATCAATATCGTTGTCATCGTCCTACCGATTGTGATCGTCGTCGCGTCTTTAGCGTCCAAACCGTTATCGGTTTAAGCGCTGACTCCGTAACCGTGGACCGCAGTCCAGCGCACAGAAACAGTAAATGTAAAGCAGTCCATGTAATCGTTACCGACCCATTAACTGAAAGGGGTCCGGTTCTTGTCTCCATGTAACAAAGGCGCCGCTGCACTTCGCTGGGGTCCGGGTGCATCCAGTAGCTAAGAGAGCACAGTTTGCGACTGTCATTGTGCAACAGTGAGCTAATGTTCGTACTCGCGTGCTCTCGTCGTTCAGCGAGGCGTAGCCAGCCCGTTCCGAACGCTTCTGTGTGAGGAAAATGTTTGTTATATAAAAGAGCGGACAAAAAAGTGAATAGTGCTTTCGATCATCGTCTGATCCACAGACCCATAGAACGTATGAATTCGTGTATGCTTGCAGGGTTGTTCATCAAAAAAGAGTGTAAATGTGCACCGATCTCCCTATGGAGCTTCGGGTAGTGTAGTGAACAAACCCCCTCGACAGGGTCTCGCAGTAGCGAGTAGCAGTGCTGGCGTCTCTGGTTATTCTCAGCAAAAAAGAACGAAGACCAAAGTATTGGGCGACAAGGTCTCTCAAGAAGAGGAGAAAGAAAAATACAAACAGACAACGGAACACCACATTCGTCTTCTGGAGAAGGATCACTCCGGAACGACGATTACGGTTAACCAGAATGACGACCGGTAAGCACTAACCTGGTAGAACAGGACGTTATGTAATATTGGGTAATAAATACGATAAAGGAATAAAAAGCGCAGCAGAGGAATCGATCTTCAATATAGTAAGTAGGATGACTTGCGCGCCGGTCTAGTCTAGCCGTTAGAGGCGATACCGTTGATATGGGAAGTGAACGCGACGGAAAATCGAACTGCAGTAGAGTAGGCAAGAATAAGCGCTGGTTAGTTCTCAGATTTGCATTGGCAGTAGGAGTTATTTTAACTTCTGCACTTTATGCAAAGGCTTCAGTATTTGAGTTATGCTGCACCGCCAGTTTACTGATACAGAAAATTGAGGCGAAGTTTAGCGTCAAGCAATCATAACGAGCGAATGAATAGTACACCTATAGGTATATTTTAGTGTGTAACTTGTGTTTCTAAGAGGGTATTGGTACGATGCAATAGGTTTATGGTGCATCCACTTTGTGCATATCTGGAGTGCCGTGATACTTAAATGCAGAGTCATACGAAGAGAGCAGCGGCTCACCGTTCATCAGTTTGAACGCTAGCAGAGACATCATACGAGAAAGCTACCCAGTGGAATATTGTGCTTCTAAACAACCCCTTTGATTTGAATATGATATCAGATGATATCATATTCAAATCAAATATGACTGTTATGAGTGGCCTTCAAAGCAATGCTTATTGTGTGTCAGCCGCTGATTGAATCCTGATGTAGACTTTTACAAGTTTGTGATTCTAGTAAAGAATTGCATCCGCATAAGTAGATTCTGGTCCGGTGCCATATACACCAACAATACTAGAGTATGATTTGAAAGACTGTGGGAAACGGCAGTTCCGATGAGCAATTAAAACCGAAGTCTTTTGTTATTTTAATTGATCGTATGGAATTATGACCGGGAATGCTAGCCAACTTGGACTGCTTAAGGCTTTTCTCGGTTCCGACTACCGTTATGTACTTGCGTAAGCGAATTACCTACATCGGATTAATACATCAGTCCATCGGTATCATGCAAGTGGCTATGCACTGCGCGTAAGCAATCGAATTACTAACCAAAATGCTAGTGTATCTTCGCATAGAAACCAGTGTCTTACATGAATGATGGTATCGTGAATAACTAGCGGTCATTGGTACTTCTATAGACGATCGATAATGGTAAACAGAGAGATGCGCTCACTGTGTAGACTAACAACATATGCCGTTACGTGTGTGTATGTGTCAATGTGGGTAGTGTTCAAGGTGACCGTACGTTGGTTTTTCTACGAGTCAGCCGTAAATCATACATGGAATTAGCTTTCTACCTGTCTTCTGTGTTTCCTGTCGCTATTGTTAGTAAACCATATGTTGGTTTTTATCTATATATCTGTATAATTTATTGATAAAGTTTACTCACCACTGGTAATTAACGCATCGTTAACGGTCAACAGGATGAAAATGTGGGTTGAAAGTCCGGGAAGGGTCGATTAACTTTTTGACGGGCCGATTTGACTGACTGTGTTCTTGGCAAGGTCGCTCCTACAACATCTTTGTCCTTTGTTGTACGATAAGATAAGCTTAGTTCTAATGGTAATTTAATCTCGCTCGGTATCAGCGGGCTCTTAACATGGTACTTTCTTCTGTAGAGTAACAAAACCGTGAATAGGTTACTTGACAAATGAATAGCACGAGTAAGAACAGCGACAGCGATACATGAAGTGCATACATTTCAAGTGCTAAGTAATTCTTCTTCCTCAGTAAGAGAGACCAACACTCACCGTCATTCCCATAATAAGGCACTGAGCGGGTGCTCTGCTTAGTGCTGCTTTTAGTGATTCCAATGTCCCTGCCGCAGCTGCTACTACCGCTGGCTATTGGCGGCTGCGTAGAGTAAATGAGAGCAAGAAGAGTCCTGTGAGAGGCTGGTCGTAACGTCATCCCATCGCTCGCGATGGAGTCAGTACGTACTTTCCCATTTAGCGATGTTTATGGGTTGCGGGAGTTTGTGATGCTAGATGCGTACGCGCCTTCTCGTGCGCGGTCGGCTTCCTCATGTCAAGCCGTCTCATTAGCATGGAACACTAGCTACTAGACAGCTTCACGGCTTCATGATTTTTTGCGTGCAATGTATACACGTACCCGTGCCGTCTGTCTGGCTATTCAATAGTTCCTCTGATACGGAGAACAGTGTGCTCACTAGTGGCAAGTCTAACGGTAGCAGAGTTCACTATTTTTGCTTGTAGTTGTACTTCTACTGTTGGTGCTACATCTGCCAGCGTTGCTCCGACAGCTTAACTCGCGTGGGAAGTTGGGTCCATATTCGATGGATTCTTCGTTGTCGGCGGATGGTACCACAGCCCGACGGTGCAACTTCCTTTCCTGAGCTTATGGTAAAAGTAGCGCTGCCTGGTGTTACAGCCTTTGTTACAATACAACGGGTCACTGACTTACTTTTGTCGGCGATCGTTCTTCAGTAGACTGCATCGAGGTCTGACGCGCGCTGTGATCTGGCTTTTCTGTAGAGCTTCTCCACAGCTTCATAGGAAAATTAGCGAGCAGGGCACACAACACACGCGAATAGACGTCAAAGCCGTTTCGGGCCTTTGATATTATTGAATATTATGTTACTATGGAAACCATATATATACTGATTACATCGTTTAGGGTTTTCGAATAATGGGTCGATGTACGTACCTATGTTTCCCCGGGTGCAAAAATCTGCGCGTTTATCTTTACTCCGTGCAGTCAAAAAAAGCTGAGCTCTGTACACATTTGTTCTGTTGATCTGTCGTTTTTTCATTCATTGTTGTCCGTGACTGCGACCGTGACCGCGGATAGGCCAGGTCTATATTTGCCCCATCGGAGGGCACGAAAACTGAAACGCCAAAAAGAAAAAACAACCAATTAGTATACCGTTTATGTGACTTTTGTGCTTGCCTTTGCCGTTTAGCTCTTGAAGTTCCTGTTGCTGTCAAAACTGTTCGATATTGAGTGAGTCAAATGAACTTTGAATTTGGCTGAATTACGTGAGTTGTCGAGACAATTGTACATGTTTGTTTGTGTTTTTATTGCTCATTCGTAGACCATTTTAGTAACTGACTGCTTAATCAACGCATTTAACAAACAAACAAGCCATTAAGCGGCTGAACCCAACTGACAATTTGTGAACTTCCGTAGATATATAGAAAATAGTGCGTGACATTTCGTTAGTGGCGACAGAAACACTGATAGTGGTGGCACAGACGTTAGAGCAAAGGATAGGCAGCTATCGAAATATCGGTAATGCCGCTTCTGTCATGTCTTTCGATATTTGTTTGTTACCCAATTGTAGCGCCAGCGGGGGCAGAAGTAGATAGTTGGAGGTGTAGAGCTGCTACTGCCGCGTCTGTGTGCAGTTGATCTGAATGTTGAGTGAAACGTCGCCGGTTGTTCATGTCTGACTCTTTTTTTTCAAGTTTTTTTTCCGGCGTTATCACTCCGTCCACAGTACAGTACTATGATAGATAAAATCGCAACGCGAAATCAGTGAAATTCAGTGGCTTACTTTAGCGATCATTTCGAGGGTGATGTCTGTTTTGGCTGATGTACACGCGTCGCGTCACATTCTTCGACGATCTGCTGACTAGTGAACAAGTGGCTTAGTCTCCGCGGCAAACGCTATCTCATGTCAGGCTGTTACTCATTACTTTCGTTACTGGTCTGGAGTTACTGCTACAGTTGCTGCTTGTGCCAGTGATGCTGTTTCGATTGCGCTGAACGACTATTACTTCAGAAATCGGACGGTTTCTGAATCAACGGCTAGTGGCGACCGTTGTTGGGGGACAAAAGTCACTTTCTGTAAACAAATCATGTGCCGACGAAAAGGTGGCGTACCAGTACGATCACCGTTGGTAACAACTGAATTGTAAGATTACCTGTTGTCCCATATTTTACAAGCCACGAATGACGAACTTCCATCCATCCGATCCATAAACTAATCTAACTGTTAATGATGATTTCCTGGTACAGGTTCGATTTATGAGATATGCGATTAGAAAAACAGTCTTCGTGTAGCGTTTGCCTCTTAATATGCCTACCATTTCTCCGTAATCCATGTTAGTTTGCAAAGTAAGAGGTCGACCGGACGTTTCGGTTGATAGCTAAGTAAACTAAACTGGGTTAGATATTTACCTCTCCACAGATCGTATTTTTGGGGGGTTTATTTCGTCTATACGTGATATAATTATGATAGTAGATAATTTTTGGAAAAACTAGTAATTTAGATTTCAATTAGCCATTGCGTATTGTACACTTTTCAAAAACTAAATCTATGTTAGATTATCTAATACTGGCTGCTAATCAAGTTATGCCTTGTTGTGACAGCTACAGATTTTGTCCCTAACAAAGAACTAGTTAATCTAGCATATACTTAGAACTGAGCTCTAAGCTTAATCTTCTTCCGAGATACGAACCCTGTCGTTCCTTGTCCTGAAAATACGACTATTATCGTATTCTATATATTAATTGTCATATTCGACATTGGACAGCGCACTTTACTGTAGAACGGTTTCGTTAGTTGCCGTCGACCATCATCAGCCCACAGACACAAACATACATTGACAAAAAAAGTTAAGTATTTGTAGAGCGCCACTATATATAAGAAGTGATTTGAAACTTCTGGTTAAGCTAAATGATTGTATAAACCAGGCGAACTACGCTGTGGGCGAACACAATATTTCGTTTGAGGAGAAATAGAATATGCGTTAGCAAGCGTTAAGTTTATGAAACAGTTATATAAATCGAACTGATCTTTATGTTTAATTGTTGACCATATATTATGCCATTAATCGTTAAACAAACGATAGCTCTCAGTCCTACATTAAAAATATATTTCAACACAGACCAGAAAAATACCATAACCATGGCTACATTAGCGCGCCAATTAAACTCTTGGGGATATAATAATCGGTAGTCAAAGTAGACGTCAACTACATTTGGCCGATCTAAAATAAAGACTGATTGTTCTACCTTTTGCCGCTGTCACTATCGACATCATCTAGGAAGTCTTGTGTTCGTAAAAACAAGGACTGGTTGTCAGGTAGAGGTCTGTAAAACCAAACGGCTTTTTTAATACTTTTAGCTTTTTATCTGGATTAAGCCCAATGTTGCGTTAGTTTTGCTTGCCCGCGGCTCAGTCTAGATGGCTCAACTTGTAAAAGCAGAGTAGTTGCTGTAAAAATATAATCTTTGAAATATACTGTTTGTTGGATTATTATTGATATGACTATAATTCTGTAGCTGGTTCATATAGTTTGCGATGCCGGACTAATCTATTTAAAGAATACTAACTAAGAAAGAAGAAAACTACAAGCCACCACCTTAAATTACGTAGAGAAGCCGCTTACGTAAGGTACGATTTACGTAGGGTTTAGGACTGGGTTATTTGACGGCGTCTCGTTCCGACACATTTCGTTCCGATTTTGCGCCAATTTCCGCTCAGACATTGCGGGAATATCTGATTTGATATGTGCGATTCCTGAAAACAAAATGCGGTTACTTTCCCTCTACGATTTGGATCCCTCTTGTGACTGTTACATCTGGAAATTATCATCTGCTATTTTCATATAGCCAACAGCTGTCGATGTTGCAATGTTGATTATTTCGCTGACACCAACTGCAAAAAATTATCTATGTTTTTAGAACTGTAGGTATATGTCTATATTGCTTTTGCGGTACGTGCTGATCAGAGTTTTAACGAATAAAGGACTTACTTGTTTCGGACAAGTTATTAAGAAACTAAAATAACCCTGAATAATAAAAACCCAAAGGTTCATTTATATTCTGTGCTATATAAGTCTTTTACCTGATATATTGTTCATTAGGCTTAATTGAAGTTTGTATTCGTATGTGCATCCTTATGTCGACGTTAGGAAGGGCTAGAGATGACGTTTATAATAAATACTTTGTCCCCAAAAGTATTTTATTTCTATTTATTATATTAGAATACGCGATACTTGTGGGTGTGGCTAAAGTGTGGGTCGCATTCTAGCGAGTGGCAACAAGGAGCAGTTCTCAGTATCGGCCGTCATAACGGTACACGCGTCAACAGCTCTAACGTCAACAACGCCAACGGTAACGCTATAAGGAAGCGTGTCGACATAAGGCTATAATCGATATCATTTAAGCGCTGCGAAGTCGGAAGAAATTTGCTTGAGGAGTAATGAGTATTGTTTTCTAGTGTTATTTGGGGAACCTGGACATAGCTGTAACGAAGAGAGCACACCAGTTCTACCATGCGAACCAGTCAGCCTGCCATCACTAGTACTACTTTCTATTTTCAATCAGCGTGGAAGCGGTAATTACGATTAGCGACAGTCAGGCTTAAGTTGTTATTTGTAGCTAATGGTGGTACAAGAAAAAGGTATTTCCTAAGAGACCGAAGTATGGTTAAATCGTGCTACGGCCTAGTTGTGTCCTTAGGTTTTATTTGGGTTCTTATGACAGAAGGAAGGTTATGGACATTTTAGAGGGCAGGAAACGCGGAGTACAAGATGTGCCTGATATGCGGGGATTGGGAAATTCAAACAGGACCCGCATATTTAAGAAAAACTGATGTATGTGTCTGTTTGTGACATTTTTGAATGTTACGATTTCAGCCGAGGAGCAGTATGTCGTTGCCAAATACGACTATGCGGCGCAGGGCTCACAGGAGTTGGATCTACGGAAAGGAGATAAATTGCTATTAATTGATGACTCGAAACATTGGTGAGTATAGAAGATAGTATTAAAAAATAATTTTATTGGTCTACTATATTACAACTATATTGACTTTTATCATATAGCACTAAAAAGATAATGGAGAAAATTGTTATAAGTGCGTATTCAACGTTTTCTTTTTACAAGATTGACAAACGAAATCTCAATGTAAGTCAACCTAATAGTTGTTACTGCATGCTTACCTATTTTCGTTACCTAGTTTGATATCGGCCAAATATCACCGAGCAAATGTAATCGACCTAAAATGAGTAAATAAAGCTAACACTGAACTAACCTATTCAGTCTTTTTCTGTTACAAATGTTCGCACTCCAGTTGGCAAAATCGTGCAGATCAGCTCATGTTGATTTTAAGCAGAAATTAAGTGTTGAACTAAGAGGAAATTTGTTAAATCCGCTTAGCGTTCATTCATGACTTGCGGAGAAGTAATCGAATTAGCAATGACTGATGGGGCCAGCGTATTGCTGACCCTGTTAGTACATGACGGACCTAGGGGAATGTCTTAGTCAGTTATAAATACGGCGGATGTGGACCGTAAAATAAACAACTGGATTGAAATAGGGCCGGGTGAATATAGACAGGTTTTTCTATTTAGAATGTATTATTCTATCAGAATCGGAGCCTGATGTTTGATTACCGCGTCCACGCCACGCACTGGTAAAGTCAGACACACCGGCGACGCTAAGTATGCTAACCTTTAACATTTAATAATGCTGACAATATTACAGATAAAGCAAAAATGATTCAGTAAATAAAAACTTGCTGTTTTTGTTCGCAGTTATATGTGTTCAGTTATATGTGCCCAAAGTCTGCCTGACTATACAAATAACACTACAGCAATAATTCCATTAATACAAATCTCTTTAAAGTCTGTTAGGAGAAACAGTTTACGGTTGTTTTTAATAAATGGTTGCTTTTTATACTGGCTGGACGTAACAGCGCAAAATACTTTCAGTAAGTTTTTTTTGACTAAAAGAACACTTTTTATGTTAAATGGTAATTCGACGCCTCTCTTTCCTTGTAAAAATATTCAGAAAAACGTTGTTTAAATCATATTAATCAAGCAATTTTAATTATTAAGAATGTTCCTCAAAGTTGAGCACTCTGATGTCAATAATTCTTTCTTATGGATGGTCTGACATCTCTTGTAGTGTTAGACAAATGGCACTAGGATTGCAAACACTTAGTTTTAGAGATAGTGGTGTTTGTAGTGTGTTCAGAACTGGTTTAAAATTTAGTTTTTCTTGATAAATGCAAACACTGACTTTTTACGTTGACACGTTCAGTCTCTTTTATATAGCGAAGAAAGGAAAATTTGTGTTTAACCATATCGTTGCGCATCTTTCTAATAACTAACAACTGATACCCAAATTACGTAGGTTTACACAAAACCAAAAAGAAAAACTAGATTAGCTAAAATTATATACATATACATATGTTGTAAAGGAAACTCTTTTAAATTGTAAATTTAAAAAGTACTTTTAAATTGTTAAAGTTACGAGCGGTGTCCAAAGAAAGCATAAAAAATTCTCGGGTTGCCAAAAAGTAACGATCCAGCAGGTTGCATCAGTTCACTAAACTAAGCCCATCGTAAAGTATTTACTAGTAAGATGAATTTTTTAAATAGATTCTTTGACACGACTAGATATCGCTCGAACAATTATATAACTTTCACTGTGACTTAATATACTAGTTATGAAAAAAACCGCAAAAAAAATAAGTGCCTTTAACTAAATTTGAAAACGCATATGCCTCAATTTATTTTCAACATTGACTCCGTGATCTTATTGCGATTGAGAATGTCATTTATATATGGAAATGGCCACTCCAGTCGAAGTGTTTGAGAGGACCTCTTCCACAAGACACATTAGTATAAAAGCTCAGTGTAAGAAGTGTACACCCGTTAGAGGCCGCAGAAATCGGAAGCGTTTGCTCATAAAATGTGATATGCCGTCTGAACGTCTATTAAGTGCAATGCACACCTCTGTTCTTTACAGTATCTTTTCAAGTGGCATATCAGTGTAAGTGTTATTGACACATATTTCTGTACTCTATTATTTACATTGGACTTCTCTAGATTTCCTGCATTTGTTTTCAATAGCGTATTTCATCCGCACTGGCTTGATTGTTCTCAGTAATGTTTTTAGTTGCTAATCCCTGTTCTTTTAGATGCTGCCTTAGTTTTCTTATAAACAAATCTTCACCGGCTACATAAAAACAGATCTGTTGTTTATTTCCGATTTCTCCTAATCTTTTAAGTGATTCGATAAGTGTAGATAATTCAAAGAAATAAACTGTGGATAAGGGATAAAAATTCTGCTTAGGAGCAACATAGTAGAATAAGTAATTTTCTTATAATTAAAAGAGGCGAAATTGTTTTTCTTTCAATAGAGCTTCTTGTTGAAGATTATAAATATTAAAATAAAATAAAATTATAAATATTTTATCCTAGCCATTTGATTTCTATATGTTCAACACTTTCTTGTTGATGTTAGCTAACGTTTTTATATTATAGAATGGCCGAAACCACATGTTCGCTATGTTTCTTCATATCGCGTTATGTCCATTTTTGGAAATCCCTTTTTCATGCAACTGCATTTAACGACGTTACTATATCTTCTTGTGTTCGATGCTTTTAACGGAACAACGTGAACAGTTGATCGAATTGCGATAAAAAGGCGCCGCTTAATTTTCGTCGTCCATATAACCTAATCATGTATCCGATAAATATGGAACAATTAGCATCAAACATGTTTGTGGTATTGATATACTCGAATTAATTATAGAATAGTCATTGATTAGCATAAAAGCCAAGGCTTTTTCTAATGTGTCGTATCTATGCTATTGCTGTAACGGTGTACCGCTGGGTATACGGTGTCACTAAACTGCTGTCATATTTTCTATCATATTTTTCAGCGTGAACCTAGTTTTTGTATTTGTATATGATAATACTGCGTCATGAACCTTTCTCGTGAGGTTCAACAACGACAAGGTACCACAAATACCGCTTGCGAGTCGGTATATTGTGCCGCAGGGAATGGACGAAAATGTTAAATAGCTCCTTTCAACCGCAAAAAAAGTTGTTTTTGGTCTCATCGTCAGTAACAACATTCATTCTCTCTGATATCAGTAACGCTTTTTATGATTCTCTACGTTCTCAGTACTGCCGTATAATCACTAGTTTTGTCGCTCTCGTTTTTCTTTTATCTCCGCCTTGGTTTGAAGTGAGCGGCACAGAAATAGTACAATATTACCTGTGATACTTTACCGGGTCCCTTTGTGGAGCGGTAAAGAAGGCTGCTGTGAGGCAAGCAGAAGTTGTCGTCAAACAATTGACACCGTTGTAAAATGAAATTGTATACGAAAATCGACTCGATCGACTAAGAAAGAGTCGTTCACATTTTGTTTACTATCTTTTTCCACCTCTAAGTCGCTTAAATAAGGATCTGTGTACTACATCTTATCGAAGAACTACTTTTTTTATAATTTTATTTCATTAAATGTTGGTATCGCTAGCATGCCCGCGTACAAGGGCGCTGTGAGCGGACATCGCTACCAAATACGTATCTATCAACCAAAACATTCTACTTAAAAGATTGATTAGATCAACACTGTTAATAAGCTCCATATGAATGTGTAGCCCTTGTTAATCGACATGATTACAGGCCTTAAAGAGGATCGTAGTAATTTCTTAGTACGTCGCTGTTCAAAGGCAAGGTTTTGTAAGCTATTAACACCCCTTCTGCTTCTGCCGTAATGTTTGTTACTTATATTGTTGAAAACCAAATTATATAGAGAAATTGCTTAGAAACTCAGGCTCTTCTTCTTGTATTGTAACCTTTTTGCGTAACAACTTGGCGCTCTGTGTGTCAGCTATTTATTATCGTACTGTATGATAGGGTATCTGTGATCTACATTAATTCATGACACGTTAAGATTATCTTCGTAACCTTGTGCTGTGGCAAGGCTTGATTGTAAAAAATACAATAACTCAACTTAATATTGACCCACTGCGCTCTGTGCTAAATACGCATTGCCCTTCGATGTAAGTTTTATGAGCAAGAACAGAAATGGGAAACAGAAATTAATTTTTCAGGATAGCTAGATTGGACTATTAAATCTTGCTATGGTTTATACATTTACATTACGTAAAACGTAATTACTAACCTATTTAATAATATGCAATTTGGTTTGAGTCGAAAAAGACATAATGTGCACCCATTAAAATTTAAAAATGAAACATTGCAAGAAGAACTATTATTGGTTGAATAACACTGATTCCTACTATAAATACATTAGCGCATACAGTAATACGGTCAGCGAACGTTCGAATTTCGCGAATCTCAATGTTTGTTTTTTGCAACTATCACTGCACAATCGGGTTCTTTGCCTTGTTAGAGTTAAACATCTATGATAACTTTACTTTTTGTTGTTAAACGGCGACCTGGTTGCAAACGAACGTAAGATTCATTATAGATACGTGCCAGGACCGTATTTTACGATAGTCTATACTTGTACCAAAACTGGTGTGGATGTGTGGTTGCTTTTTATCGTTGCGTGCAGGTGGAAAGTGCAAAACGCCCGGGGGCAGGCCGGCTTCGTGCCCTCGAACTACGTGAAGCGTGAGAAGCCCTCGCTCTTCGACAGTATCCGAAGGCGCGTCGCCAAGGACAAGGAGGCCGGCAAGGATGGCAAGGACTCCACAGGACAACATAGGGAGCGATCTGCAGCCCGGCAAGCTCGGCCAAGCCCCCCTGGGACTGCCCATGGGCCTTCAGGACCTCCTGGTCCTCACGGAGCACCACATCAACTGATCAGCCTAGAGGACACTAAGCCTGTCGGATATGCAACAGTCAGGTAGAAAACCTAAAAAGCTGTTCATCGATATTTACGGGTAGACATTAAGACACAAGTAACGTTTTTTGTATAGCGTTATATGTAGGTGGAGTTGTCCAGAAGTATAGCTGTTACTGAGTTCTTGAGATACAGTTTGCAACCACCGCGCGTCAGCCGTAGTTCGGCAGCCTGGTTATCCTCTGCAAACTTCCTTTTTTTGCCATTTTTCTCTTTTTTTTTGTTGGCAGGTACAACTACGAAGCTAAGCAAGCAGATGAAATTTCTTTAATAAAAGGGGGGCGGGTTGCGGTCCTTGAGAAGTCCTCGGACGGCTGGTGGCGAGGTGAACATCAAGGTAGATTAGGATGGTTCCCCTCCAACTATGTCAACCCAGCAGGCGCCGAAGAGTCTTCAGCTGGCGGACACGCCGGTAGCCAACCTCGATCAAAAACCGCTACCCTCGAAGCTCCTTACGTAAACCTGGCGGGTCAAGAAGACGGCTATGTGAATGTGGCCCAAGTGGGCGTCAGCAGTGCACCCATCTTGGATGTGGTCATTGCCCTGTATTCGTTCGAGGTACGTTGAGTGGTATTCCATGCTTCTATACGACGACGCTTTCAACTTAAGCGTACAAAAAGAAGCACACCTCGGAATAGGTATCGGTCTTACGTCTGACAGACATTTTGAGTCGATTTTTAATAATAAACAATTGACTGATCATAGTATTACTTTTATTCCCATTATTTATTATATTATTCCTATTTTTACTTTCATTCCCATGGTTGTACTAAACAGTATTTTTGACAATTAGTTTGTCGTATTAGCCAACCATTGTGCTAGATCTCCCATCAGGGGTACACGTATTCGGACCTGAGAGTGTGCCTCCTGTGTTCATCTAGTGAAATCGATCTGTAAGCAAAGCGTGTATGAGGGACGTTCCGCGGGCGTTAGCCAGGAATCCTGTGCTTAACATTGTTAAGAGCAGCCTGCAGGCTTTCGTGCTTCATCCGTGGTGTGTCATCCACAAATGAAATTACATTGGCTGAGCAAGCCGTCTTCTGTATTTTCTTGAATTTCGTAAACGAAACCACTACTTAACGTGTTATCTCTAACTTTTCTCCGTGAACGCATCGTGGTAAAATTACAGGCGCAAAATGAGGAAGAACTGTCGTTCTCAAAAGCGGAAAGATTGCACATAGTTGATAAGCCTGCAGATGATCCAGACTGGTGGATGGCAGTCAACTCAACGGGGCAGTCCGGCCTGGTGCCGAAGAACTACGTTCAAGTGGAACAAACAAAGAATGGAACTGGAGGACAGCTCCTCCCGGATATTCAACAGCCGTGGTACTACGGCCAAATCACACGAAGTGAATGTGACCAGTTGCTGAGCCAGTTTGGCGTTGATGGAGACTTTCTCGTTCGCGTTTCGGAAACGAATGTCGGTGATCTCTCTGTTTCAATGAAGGCACCGGGACGGAACAAGCACTTCAAGGTTCACGTAGAAGGCAGCACGTACCGAATAGGTAAGTTGGACATCGATTCTATTTTAGACTATAATACCTTTAACCTTTCAAGTTGGCCAATTTCGGACAAATACGCAAAGCACAATCTGGTTGAGATTTTTAAATGCTTGATTTTTTCGACGTGACCTATTTGACGGTCGGGATAAAGCTTGGTCACTTAAACAGACTGTAGACAATCTTGTTTTGTCTTAAGATTATCTATACTAGAAAATGGTACCGAACCGTTGTCTTCAATGTTCTTTTTGCGTTTGGCTGCAGGTCAGCGTAAGTTTAACACCCTGACGGACTTGGTGGAGCACTACAAGAAATCGCCTATCTACACAAGCCCGCAGGGGGACAAGCTCTACCTCGTGAAGGCGTTCAAAAGACCTTAGTCGCCGCATCAGCGATAAGACCAATAATAATGATCATATGACAATAACACGATTTGTGGTGATGATAATAATATATATTATCATCATTATTACAGACTGCGTACCCCCCGCTGTCGCTGCTTACAGCCATGACTTTTTACAGCTACAGGTATTTGTGCAGCATTCAATTAAACGGATTTCAGTCAGACCTACACACACGCAACAGTGATATATATTGCTTTGGCTGTATTTTGTCACTTAACACTGCTGGCCATTACGAGAAGCTTACAGTTTTCCGCTCGTGAAAATCAGCGAGTTGTAGTGATTGAGTAAATGTGGATAATACAATAGATTCCGGTGCACCACAGCCAGCGCTTGTAGGAACTCGACGATTTCTTCCAAGTGTAATTGAATAGAGCTTAGAAGAAATTCAAGTGTGTTCCAATTTTATCACACCCGCTTCAGTTGATTCGACTGTTAATGAACGTGTGTACGTGTAAACTGGTATATAATGTAGGCAGCCAAGATTAGCTTACCAGGGTCGTCAATGTCATACAAATGGGTTAGGCTAGTTGCTGGGAAGAGAGAAAAACACTTATGCACGATGACCCAAGTACTACTATAGTGCTTTTATCTCTGACTATCGGTGTAAAGGGAAGCTCATTTAGCGTCAATGCAAACGAGATAGTAGGTCATGGTCAAAGCTAGGGGTCTTTTTTTCATCTTCGAGACACTCGTATTCTGAGTAATTGTGATGCCTATTTTTACGATAAAATCAATTCTACAATGATTGGAGCATGTGCCATTACTCTACGCCCCACTTGCAATGTGAGCAATTAGCGAGCATTTGCATACGATGTGGATTACGGATTGGCCTATAGACCAGGCGTAAATGATCTCGGCGGCCTCTGAAGCGCATGCACTCACGCGTACGAAAACATCTTATATGATGAGAGCTTAGGGCAAATTAAGTCTTCAGAGTCCTAAAAAAGGACGACAGTTTGCATATCTAGCTACAATAATGCTAAATATAATTGGAGACTTCAAATCATATCTATAGCAAACGGAGTAAACGATGCTAATATGATTAGACTTGGTTCGCCGTTGGTCACAAACAAGCGAGAAAACAGGCCAAAAACTACGTCAAAAGGGTAGTCCAAGGATCCAGGAAAAGATTCTACGAGGAGAGATTTGGTACTAGTTATAGCGGCTCTAGATGGGTTGTCGAGTAACCCGAACATTTTCAAACAATCCAAGTGCGAGCTAATGAACAAGTTATAATACATTATACGACAGTACAGAAATATTTTCTTTTGTCCTAGAGGTTATGACAAGATTATAGTCATCTAATGGCAACTGCGGAGTGCAAATTAACAGCAACAATATACTAAGTATACGATATGATAAACTCACTGAAGTTACCGAGGGCATCATCACGGTAGAAACAACAAATGTACGTTAATTATATTGTATATGAACGATGACAAAATGACAATAGGGATGGTCGACGAAGGACTTCAGTCGACATATAAAATAAAGCTTTGTAGTTACAAGCAGCCAGCAAACACCATAGATCTATCTATAAATATGAAAAAAAGAAATACAAATATATACTATTGAGGTACAATATTTAGAAAAGGCAGTAATATTATTAGTATTATGTAGTATTTACTGTGTTGAAAGGGAGTGTATTTTGGTGAGAATAATAAAGGGAATAATAAAATAGTAGAATCTAATAAAAAGATTTGCCCGTAGAACGAAGGAAGCAGTTAAGTTATTTATGCCGTTTTGTTCTGATTACGAGCTAAGAAACGGCGGGAAAGGATAGCCATTCTCGTTTTGGTGAACATCGCATTTGTAATTTGCGGACAATATCGATGCTTTTTATATGTAACTTACGAGAAGTTAATCGAAACATACACATGTATACCATGAGGACAACGATGCTTGAATGGAACTACAAGTGGTAAGCGGCAAGCTAAAATCGAGATGGGGAGATCCGTATTAATGGTTGCTGCTACTGGCAGATTATCGCATTATTGCTTAAGCAGCAACCGCAACTGAAGCGTGAGCTTCTTAAAATCTCATAACTGTGAATTTGATCTTAAGACTTCGAGTCCTAAAAATACTTACAGACCTATGTGCACCTACTTCGAATTATGCAGGCACAAAGTTGACCCGCTGTGCAACAACTAGACGAAATCATCATAGATCGTTATATTTAAATACGCTAAAATGAATGATGGAGAATAGACTAAGAGCTGCAGAATCAACAAACGTAATTGTCTTTTTTAAAAATAGCAAGGAAAACGACCAGCAAACAAGTTTGAATACGTAAAAAAACGTATTCTGGCGGCCGTATGAATGATCACAGCCGCCGATATTAGTCATACTACTGAATAAGGCAGTGACGTAAGGTTTTGAAAAGAGAACACAGGAACACGATCAGATTTTAATGGCAATGAGTAATCAAGGAATGGGCTAACTGGAATAACGGAATATTACCGCTGACAAATCGGCGATATGTATGTTGACGCTGGGCAAAGACGAAAACGAGATACCTTACTAGACATTGTCTTTGCGGCTGCCCCTATTGAGCTATTGCAGCTATTGAGAATATCCTACGTCTCTCTCATCTTGATACAAGGAGGAGGCTAAGCAGGATGACACACTAAATAACGTATTGCGTCGTATCAAGGAAGAGGCGGAGTAAGGCTAAGGACCTAGTATATATATATACATGCCGTAAAAAGTAGGACATATCGAAAGTGTCTATGGTGCCAAACACCAAACAGGCTGTGTTGCCAACGTACACAGCAATGCACATCGCTCTGCACGGCTGGGGTCTTCTTCGGTCATCATCGGATCAGAGCTGTTCGTGTGCAAAGATGGCTATGTTGACCGAAGGCGTACCCCAGGGTGCGGCCCCGCTGTGCTATTATGAATGGACGTCTGAGCGGGAATGTCCACTCGCGACTGCTGATTCAGAGCGCGGTGTTCCTTCTATGATTGAGTCATTACTACAACTATTATTATTACTATCATTATTATTAATATACATTATGCGAGACAAGGCAAAATAATAGGTTTTACCGAACTAATAATGCGAAAGATTATATAAAAATTATATATATACATATATATGATTATATAAAAAAATATATACATATATATATATATATGATGATGATAAAATATTTATAGCAAATTTTGTGACATAAATAAATAAATGCAGATGGTGGAATGCTTGATTCGAGTTTTCATTTAACCTCTACTCATGATTAGTTTACACTCGCTTATGATATGGAGGTATCAATTGAGCTATGAAGGAGAATTACGACAGGCAATATAAGCTGCCTGTCTGATTCAATTTTTAGATTGCTATGTATATAAATGATAGTATAAATTATATAAATGTGAGACCGCTTATGCCATGTAAACAGCCATGTGTTATTAGTCTTTGGCTAAATAAAGATGTATCTAAAGGGATACGTTTTAACTGATTGGTCCTACAGTTCAGGTCGGCCTTAGGGCAGTGACCAACTCCCAACTTGCACCATTTATGTACTTCGTCACTTAATCGAATTATGTCGTTAGCTACTCAGTCATCTGATTGTTGTTTTATTATTGCAGCCAGGTCGATTTTGACAGATCTGACAGGTAAAAGTTACCGACAAACGCAAGGCCAACAAATGACGAAAATTCAGTGTTCCTATTTTAAAACGGTGAGTAACAAAAAAAAATCATTTGCCTCAAACATAATTGATTAAAGTTACCCTTTTCCGCCAAAGGTTTAAGTCACTTCGAGTTTTGCTGATGGCCAGGTTGAATGTCATAATTTACAAAAGTTCACGCACAATACATTGTAACTAAGTTTATACGTTCAGCAAACGCTATAAAATCGTATTTTATCCCGGCCAAGCATTTCCATTTGAAAAACTTACAAACGTCTTTCGCTCGTACTTCACGTAAAAGTCCTCAAACGGCAGGTGAAAAGAGTTGCAACTAGACTTTAATAAATAATTTTTTATCTGGCTAACTAAATCTCAAATGTATGCTAAAACTGTGCAAAATTATTTATTATAACAAACTTCGAATACTTATTAGGGGAAGCACCAATTATTGACTTAGACCGTAAAGTCACTGAGACAAAAGATGCAAAAACCACGCATTTGAAGTCGATAGCCAGTTGAAACTAGCTATCGACTTCAAATGCGTGGTAAACGTTGATTAAAAGCTTATTTGTTGAAATCTGATTAGTAGTGTTTTCTAGGGTGCCAACAACGAATAATGATAGAATGGACTTTTTGTGATGCTGGCCAAGGTAACTGGCAACTGCGTTAAAAAAGCATGCAGAGAAAACAGGTGAAAAGGAAAACCCTTTCTGTTCGCTGTGGCAAATGTACTACGCAGGAAACGGCTGACTTTAGACCATGACTGATGATCGTATACGGTGTCTATATATATTTCTTTTCAAGTTTAAAGTAAGGTGCATTTAATCCCTAAACATTACACTGCTTCTCTTTCGTGCTACGCCGCCTGACAACCTCACAACCCATTGGTTTCTACCTTACGATGCGCATGGCAGGTCTTAAAAAACACAAATCAACCAGAACAGCACGAAGCTATGCTTTCATTAAATCATATTGATCACGAAATGGGATGTTGTACGCAAAATCACATTTCACTGCAAACAGTGAATAGGAAAGATCATCATCAGCTGGAAATAAATGCGGTATACAGAAGTACGAAGTTCAACCTAGAGCTGTTTCTATATATATATAATCGTAAGTAGATCACAGAACAAGAACTTAGAAATTAACTAACTTCGTCTGTCAACAGCGCCCAGCGGTGTTAACGATTGGGTAAAGCTAACAGGTTAATGTGTGGATGGCAACATTAACATCACGGGTCCATACCGGATTACTACATAAATCTCTGCATGTAAAAACAGACTAACGTCGTGTTCTAATAAAGATCGCTACGTTTTGAGTTAAGCTTTGAAATCACGAGTAAGATGTGTGCTCAGAAAATTAAACGCGTTTTTAAAGAAGACCAATTTCAAAACCGTAACTAACATATGTATAGCCAAGCCATCGGTGTGATGCTCGTGAAAGTTAACCCTTTGGCTGAAAAAGTCAAGGATCACTGATTCAAGCCTTGCCGACGACATATATTACACGATCAGTAATTAGATAAAAAGGTAACTTTAACATATCATACGTATAGCGATCTAGAAGAATGACAGCATTGCATTTATTAGTTAACTGTTTATTATAATGCTCATAACAGACTACGGAGCGTTTCATCAGCATCATCTGTGGTCTCATTTTCGGCTGTTTCAGCTGACTCTGTTTCGATGGATCTTCGTCCATCCCGTGTCGTTCTCCTGTTAATAGTAGCAATCGTCCTCTCGCTGCTTGCACGTTTTTGTTTTTAATCAGCGTCAACGTTCATGGCATCGTCTACTTATTATCGTCATCATTTGATGATCTCTTTCCAGCTGACAATTTCGAATATGCCTTCGTCACGTCCTGCTGGAAAGTTGTTCGTTCTCGGGAGACTGCGTAGTTGGTCGCCTAGCCTGGATAGGGACCGCTGCCTACGATACAGAAATTTAGATTTGATTTGAAACGAAACCGTGGTCGTTAAATAGCTATCAGTTAGGAGATGCACCGTATCATAATTATGTAAGACATTGGAAACCCGTATATATGTTACTGGGTTGACGTTAAAAGGTATTTCCAGTGAAAGCTCTATGTAAATGTTGTCACAGCGCTGTCCAGTAGAACCTAGCATTATGCCTAATAAGCCTAATTATTATCATTATTACGATGAATGGTTGGAAGCAATCTGCCATAGCCGATATAGATAGGTAAACGAGCTCTCATATTATTTAGGCTTTCTTTATTTAGTGGTGCTTTGAAGAATGACAGATTGTTACTTGAGCCCTAGCGTCGGTGTACATTTATTTCAGTACCTATTTGTTTCGCTCTAGTAGAATGTCTTGCTGTTACCCTCGTTTCGAGTACATCTTTCACTTGCTATTGTTGCCTTTAATTATTGCCCGGTTTTATCAAATATCGGTCAGATAGCCTTCAGGTAAAACGTATTCTCTATTGCTGCCCATAAGATGTGTCTAGCCTTTCTCAGAGGACGTTTTTCATTGGACCGGTGGCACAGTTAGGGCTATTCTGGTCGCCTTCACTTCACTACGACTTATCATCACTACCATTATCATGTTTGTCGTTATAGCTTACTTTTCTCTTCGTACATCCATATCGATTTCGCAATGTAATTTTTAGTTGCTCTTTCTCGATCGTTAGTCTTCTTTCGGTCTGTGTCAAATTTGTCCATCTTGTTTATAAGCTAATCGTATTAATATTGCTACAGTTTCCGTAAATGATTTCGATATTATTGTGTTCAGTACTATATATTATCTGGTCTCGGATTCTCTTTGTTACTCTCTTGCGCGATCTCGCAGTCCTCCACTCTCTAAGCTGCTACCTTTTGCGGCTATTCAATTTTTGCTCGACTCTCCTACATGATCTCCGTCGTGCTCCTGTTATCGCTGTGCAATGTTCGGCTTTTCCGCGCCTGTGTCCTGTCTCATAATCATTTCATATCCTATTGTCTGCCATTGTTTTTAGCTGCTTCATTTGCCCGTTCCTTTTCTTCTACGCCTCGCTCTTTTTTTTTCTAGTTCTATTTATGTTCTCTGTGTCTCGTCGTACCATATCTCCGCGTCGCTACATTGTCTCTTCGTGCTTTTTTTTTGCGTTTAATATGCGCCAACAATCTCACTATGAAGACGGTCTCGGCCACTTACACACAGTGTTTGTCTGCTACCTTCCTCTGTCTTTCTTTTTATTGTTTCGATCTTTTGCCTGCTTCATTCTGGAAGACACAGGAAACATCAGAAGGCGTGGGTCCGCCCAAAAAGGTGGTAGACCGCACAGCCGCTGGTTGCTTACCCGTGTCCGACTTTTTTGCTTTTTGACAATGTTCCTTCGTTTCACTTGCATCTGCTGTCCCTTTTTGTATTTAAACCTGCCATTATACACTCAACACTTTGTTGTCGTAAATCGACTTGTTCATCATTCTCATTATTTATTGATAGAGCAGAAACGAATGGGCTAGGGACAGTCCTGGAAAGAAACGAGGTTTGTCAGACACCTAGAAGCAGAGGTACAATCATCCAATAGGCGGAGCGAATCAGGGTAGTGGTTTGGATTAGTTGTAATAGGAATAAAAAATGTTCAAAAAGGAAAAAATCGACTTATATTTTGTACTTTCTACGCTTTACGCATATCGAACGAAGCCCGTCTGATGACGCCTCATACCTTCAACTCATATGCCCAAACATCTTGCAAGTCTTCCTCTAAAACAGGCCATTTAAGTTTTTCTTTATAAAGTGTTTACGAGGATGTTTGTCTAAGGCGAGTAGTTGAGGTCGAATGGTTATTAAGAAATTTTGGCTGGCAAATAACAAGACTTGATAGATATTAAATTCTATTTCGAAATTAATCAACAGCTAGCTTTATCTACGCCCGTTTTAATGATGAGTGCAAAGGCATCCTATAGGCTTTTCCTGTGTAATATCAATAGCTCCGTCTTTCTTATCTTATTACCAAGTCAACACTTTCACTGCATTGGACCAAAGCACGTCGACCAGCAGTTATCGTAGTAATTATCACCATAATAATAATAAATAATTAATAAAAATGCCTCTGTAAAGTCTCACTTTGGGGTCGGTTGTGGTCGGGTTGGGGCATTGCGTAACGATGGACTTAAAACTGAAATTGCTTAAGAATTAATGGGGTTAGAAATCAAGGCCAACAATCTTAATCGATTCTATTGGCAAATTTCACTTATCAGACATCTCTTTATAATTACTTTTAACCAATGAAAGTAACAGCAAATAGCAGGTCAGCTCAGCTAGGCTGACAGCTGTTGATGCTCTCTTGATATAGGCCGTTTTCCTTAAATGTTGACAAATATCGTAATCCAAGATTCGATGCCAGTTGTTTGGAAAATTTTACGGATCATTTTAGTAATGAGCAAGTAAAACGCCATACTTCTTGTTCGAATGTTATAGGTAAATAGCGGTCTAGAGTTCAACCTGATAACGAAAAGATATCAAAAAATCTGATGAAGCGACTGATTAGATTAATTCTCAACATCTAATGTTGATAGCCCCAAAAATCAAAACATATCCGACCATTTTTGTTATGTTATATAAAGATTGGGCACCGTTTGTAGCATAGTACCTAATCCTACGCGCGGACTTGCGAGCCCTGGTAGAGCCCCAGACTCACAGGGGCCACGAATACGTCTTCTCCGAACTTAGTAGGACCCCCTTATAAAGTCTTTGGCCCCACCCTGTTAATAGGCCCTGCCTACATTCTTGAATATGCCGATTAACCAACCACATGTGGTTGATAGCAGGCGACTAATAATAGCACTCGCCAAGTTATC